>NC_092815.1:24264519-24319519 GCF_023375885.2 Dermacentor andersoni
CCCGTAATACTTCCGTGGTTTTCTTTTTTGCCTCCTGCTCATTTAGATAACGCTTTCTTTTAAGGTCTCGTTTCACATTTGGTGATCGCCAGGGGTATATATAATACGGAAAGTCTAGAGAGAATGAGATAGTATTGTCATATAAATTTTGTCGAGAAGTGCTCTGCAAGCTCAGTGCCTTGTGGGCGGGAGCGTTGTTGTGACGCATAATCAACTCGGCTGAACTCCAAAGAACGAGACGCTTTGTTAGAACTGCATCACGCACCCACGAAGCGTTCCCGCTCTTTCAGTATGCACGACCAAGAATTTGCAGGTCCGAAGCGGGCTTGTAGTGAGCGGGCTTGGTTGGTGTTTTACCCAATAAGCTCGCCGCGATTCTGCGACGATGACAAGGGCTCATTACCAAGTGCGTGCGTGTGTGTGTGTCCGTGTGCGGCAAGCCCCCTTTCCCTATTTCTTGCTACGTCTCTTCTACGTTCGGTCTCTTTAATATGCACGCTCGTGCGCCGTCATTTATTAACGACCCACTCACGTGATTTGCACCTCGGTCGGATGGTTCAGCGGCCCCACCCGGTTCCGCGTTCAGCGCTGTATTTTATCCGTGTGCTTTCCGCGTCGACGCCGCACTATCGTGTTATCTTCAGCTATCGTGCTGGTGCCAGTCTTAAATTGGCCACTTTAGTATTATCAGGTCGTTGATACATTCTACAGCAGAAGAGACATAAAAGTGCTTTCCGCGTATCTTGTGCCATAGGCTTTGGAAACAGAAGATAGCTTATCACGCCATAGCACCCAAATTTTTACTTTCTGCAATAAAACTTCATAGCCAAAGCTACGTGTTTAATAACTCAATAGATTTTTTAAATTTGTGGACTTTTGTTCACTACTGGCAATTGCTCTTGGTTTAACAGGCAGTAATCATTAATTCCCCGCTCTGTGGGGTGAAAAAAAAATCATTATATTCTACGCAACAGCCACAATAAACAATATTCTTTTCCTAAAGCAAACGCTTGGCTTTGGCGTAGTGGGCGCTAGATATACAACAAGGTGCAGTCATTTCATTTTGGTGTGGCATTATGAAATTCAAGCGAAGCACTTAGCAATTTTCTCTAAATAATTACATGATGATGGGAAGTATTACAGTATTCTTTATTTAATTTTTTGTAAATTAATTTAAATACTCTAAGGATCCTGCAGAGAACTTCATATGGGTGGGGGGCGGAAGCCAAAGAACAATCATGTGAGGAGTAATAAGCCATAGGATGCGTAACAGAAGCACGCTTTACAATTTATAGAAGCACATAAGTGCATTAAAAAAGCAATATCAGTTTGCACGTGTGACATTACTGGCATGTGACATTATTGTATTGACATGTGACATTTTCACATGTGACAATATTGCACGTGTGACATTTGTGTTGTACTGATTGTTTTATATAAATAATTGACACGCAGAGGATAGTAGAACAAATTATGGCAAGAAGCCTTCATCATCCTAAGTAAATAAAAGATCTGCCAAGCAAACGTTCAGACTTCACCGAGCAGGACGACGCACCCTAATTACAAGTCCTAAACAGCGACAGGTAATTTGGTGTTCCGTTAAAGAGTGACGATGTCAGGGCACTCGGCGTTGGTGTAATGCACTTAGCTATTTCACTGCACAACGCGCCTGTTTTCTTCTGATGCGCGTATGTAAGCTCGATAGACCGGTGTGTGAAGAAACTGAACGACGTGCGCGATCTACTTTCCAGGTGACCATAATTAGTCGGCCACTTTTAGTGTAAACCCGCAAATTTTCTATTTGTTTCGAAACAACCGGGAGTCGCCCGAACGTGAAGTGATAGCTCGCATAGATCGCGAATAAATATAAAATCTGGAACTTTACGGCGCCAAGGTAAGTAAGTCTTGGTAATTCCTCTTGCAGAAATATCTGCTTGTTCCATTGTTTACCTGAATTTTCTAAAGTTGAGGAGTTTTATCAGGGTGTACACTCTCCACCAATATGAAAGGGAGCGCCAAATTTGTGTTCAGAGGTGGTGATTTTTCTTTTGTGCGCTTGTAATAAGGAAAGTTGTTCCATGAGTGGAATTTGTGGATAGGAGAACTATATGGAAAGTTGCAATGAGTGATGTTGGGACTTTTACACTTGCATGAAGGGCTGTTTTTACACAGGGAAAGTGTTCCCGTTCACGTCGGCGGCGAGTGTACATTTACTCTGACTGCGCAGACTGGGAGTGAAGTTACTCAAGCCTCGTCCTCAGAGAGTGCTTGCTCCGGCGGGAGTCCTAAAGCTCCTCCAAATAGAGGTCGTAATAGGACGAACACTTGCCTCCGCCGAACACTTCCCCTTAGTGGGAATGATTGACGGGTTGATAGATTGATTATGGAATTCCAAAGCAACACAGTGGCTATGAAACACACTGTATCATAAGGGACCGCATTTTTTATAAAACCAACTGCGGTTCCTTATGTTGATTTATTGGTTGATTGATCAGTGTATTTAACGTCCCGATGTACCCTATGGGGGCTCTGCGTTGTACATGGAGATGAATTATATTTGAACCACATAAAGGGGGTTCTTCGCCATGCGCACAAAGCATGATACAAGAACGTTTATTGATTGCGCCCGCATAGAGTAAACGAAGAGAACTATTCTTGCGTATGTCCTCTTTATTGTGATTTTCTCGGTTCGGCCTTCAAATAGGTGCCTGGATTATGGGAAATGCATGGCATCAGGGAAGGATGAATAAACCACTCAAGATTAGAGTGTTGGATGCGGGCGAAGTTTTGAAGCAGGAACAACCTTCACTAAACGAATATGGTTTCGTTAGTTTAAGCCAGTTGCGAAGAAAATAAAACGAACACTGCGTTCCATGTAAGGTCGCCATAGTGTACCGGTTATCTCTAATCTGCATTAATTTCTTGTGGGACAAGCGGGAGGTGCACGAGAGAGGAAGCATGCACTGTCCTTGTATTTCTGAGCCTTCTCCCACTTAGCCACAAACTGCTGGAAATGTGGCTGCGAACCAGATTAAACCTGCGTTAACACTGTCTCGAGAAACAAAATTCATGCGGGAACTGCTCTGGAAATTGTCTAAGTATGATTTTAACTGCTGCTTGCTGATTCCTCTCCACGCAACCCAATGTCAATATCAATATTATGAAATTGATCCAAACAATTATATCAACCTTTATTAGTCGTTATAAACTTATAGGACTTGATCCTAGCCATATCAACACTTATCGGTCGTATCAACCTTATCGCAATTGACCCGATTCTTATGGAACCTTATTTCCTTATCAACCTTATTCGACATAACACGACTCTTATCAACTCTTATCGGTTCTTATCAACCTTATCAGACTTGGTCGGATCCTCATAAATTCTTATGGGTGTTTATTAACCTTATCATAATTGCTCCGACCAATATAAGCCCTTATCGATCTTTGGCACCTCATCCATCCGCGTCGAACAATTATCTTCCGTGGTGAGATCCATACAACCCCTCATCACTCCTTATCAACTCATTGCCTGCTTATCTGTCTGTGTTGCGCGATGTGATGCACATGAACCCTCAGAGATCGGTGACATTTCGACCGGTGACGAAACGTCCCAACGAAAAGTGCTTCCCGCGACCACCGCAGCGCGCATCGGGAATAGGACGTCTTTGGCATTAGACTTTCGCAAAATCGGAATTTCTTTGATGTCGACAAAAATACAAAAGGGCTCTACATGTGTCCTAGAAATATATTTTATTCCACCATTACCAAATCTTTCAACAAAGCCTTCATAGACGCTGTTATCCTTTGGCATTAGTTTTGTGCGGCAGGCACAGCACATTGGTGTGATTCAGATATAGTCACGTTCTGCAAGAAACGGGGAGACGACCCCGTTTCCGAATGAAGATTCAAGTTACAAAGTTGTCCTCCCGTGTCTACGAACCGGTAACAATGTTTTGAATTCCATTTTCCTTCATGTGGACTTGAGTGACAGACCATACCGTGCTCCTGACTTCCCAGACGCTCTACTTGAAGTACCGAATACTGCAGATATTGTTGGTGTCGGACAGTATCAAATGAGCCATGTATGGATGGTTACTTGCGCTAGCAGTGCGGCAAAACAGACTCTCGTCGCCTCTGGTGAGCTGCGTGTCAAAGGGTTAAAGTGCATGGTGATTGATCCGGAGACTAAGAACATCGAGCTCAAGTTACTATGGCTTCCACCTCACCTTGAACCTCGACGCGTTGAAGAGGCGTTTCAGGCGTGCGGCCAGGTGAAATCGGTGGATAGAGAAGAATGGAGGTGCGCTGGTATGGAACAGTGGGTGACAACAAACAGGGAAGTTTTCTTGGTGCTCAAAGACAGTGTCACCGTAAGCTCAACACCGCCCATGATGTCCATTTGTGGACACCTGTGCCTGGTACTTATTCCCGGCAGGCCTCCGCTGTGCTTTTGTTGCAAGCGTGTGGGAGACGCCCGTCGACAATGCAGAACACCGAGATGCTTGCAGTGCCATCGATTTGGTCACTCGGCGGACGCCTGCGTGTCGACCTACACCAATAAGCTTCGTTATGGGCAATATAGCGTAGACGAGGCCCAACTGGACCATCTCATGGATTCTACAGAGGTAGCAGATGCCACTGGGCAGACTACCGGTGGGATCAGGGACGAAGAACAGGAGTCCACAAAGCACATGCCGAGCAGCCACAGCAGCTCAAGTAACACTAGCGAAGCTACAGGCGAGGTTTGCCCACGTAGCAAGCCTTAAAGAAAAGCCCCCTGATGACAAGGAAGAAGAAGAGGCGATGGATAGCAGTCAGACAAGGAAACGTCCGGCACCATGCAACGACAAAGCAACAGAAAGTGTAGTGCAAGCGCCCAAGAAAGTGTCTTCTAGTGCTCAACGAACTCCCTCTCCTGGTAATAATGTGCCACGCCGGTTTTATCAGTCTTGTCAAGAGAGTGCCACAAAGAAGTCCAAAGGGAGCAAGACCACAGATTTAGCTGTGGCAAAGGGCGACGAAAAAGAAAAACTTTAGGTGAGCAAAATGGCTACCGCCTTCGCCCTCCCCTTATGTGTAGCGACACTCAACGTATGTGGGTTTCGGAACATAAGGCTTCAGAAGCAATTACTTCACGTGCTTAGGCAGCATGAAATTGATGTTGTCATTGATGTCAACCTTGCGCTACAAACGTTTCACCCAGATTACGACGTGTGTATTACTCAAGCATGTGGTGCTTCCGCTGGATGCCTTTTGTTAGTTAGAAAGCAGTTAAATCACTCTTCATTGTCGCTGCGTGTTGATGGGGAAGGCCGCCTTATATGCTGGGACCTCTCTTTTTGTTCCCGTAATTGGCGGTTTATTTGCGTTTATGCCCCCTCGAAAGTGAGTGACAGGAAGGCTTTCTTCCTCACTCTTGCTTCACTCCTAGATACTGACAGAGATTTGGTAGTGTTTGGAGACTTGTACTGTGTTTGTCCTTCTAGAGATCACTCATACCTAACTAATCGTTATGATGCAAGTGCTACTTTCCTACGTCAGTAAACAATATAATATCGCAATCATAATCTAATAGACGTGGGAGCCTACACACCTTGGGTGCGGTTTACGCACTTTCGAGGCTTCTCTCATGCTAGACTTGATCGTGTGTACGTTTCGACGAATATATGGTCTCACATTCACAACTACGCCGTGAAGCCTTTATTTTTCATATACCACTGTTTAGTAGCTGTTTCATGGGGTCCCCAAAAGTTTCGCAAGTAATTGGGAACTGTGGAAGCTTAATACACAACTTTTGCGAGAGGAAAGTCTTGTAAACAAAGTGAAAGAATTATTCCTAGAGATAACACTACGTCAACAGCTTCCGTTGTTTGCTCAATAAGAAATGTTCAAAGATGGAGTAAAAATGAGGTGATTGCCATTTCATGTGAGCTATCTCAAAGAAAAAAAGCTGAAAAGCATCACCTTAATGATCTACTTCAAAAGCTGCATGCTTTCGAAAGCCAGGAACCAGGGTTGTATAGCGATGAGATATATACAGTTCATGCACAAATACAGAAATACGAGACGGAAGTGTACAAAGGAGCAATGGTGAGTTCACGCACAACTCACTTCACAGATGAGCAGCCCACAAAAATCGCTCTTGCTGATGAAAAGCGATACGCGCTTTCCAAGAAAATATTACAAATTGAGTCTGGTGGTTCCATATGCACAGAAACGTCACAAATAATAACCGTACTTGAATCTCATTATAAAAATCTTTTCACTGCAGTTAAGCCTCAGAATGGTTACGAAGAAAAAGATGATCAGTTTATTTCCATTAAGCCACACTTAAAAGAATATGATCGACTCAGCGTTGATGGGCCAATAACTCGAGAAGAAATTAGGTTTGCCGTCGAAACTCTGCAGAAAAACAAGACGCCTGGCCCCGATGGCCTTAGTGCTGAATCTTATATAACATTTCAGGAATTTCTGTGTCCTTTTCTTGAGCAGCTTTTCGAGGAAGCCTATAGATATGGCGAGCTTCCCCGGTCTTTCTGTCGGGGCCACACAACCTTAATACCAAAGAGCATTTATAATGAAGTAACAAAGAGAGTAAACGGATATAGGCGGATATCGTTATGTAACGTCGATTGCAAAATATTTGCAATAGTACTGACAAATAGCTTGCAGACAGTCACTACTAAATTAGTAGGTGACCATCAAACATGCGGAATTCGAGGACGCTCTATACAGACAAATCTTCTTATGGCACGTTCAGTCCTTGAGCGCATAGAGAGTAGTGTGGATCAAGTAGCTATTCTCCATATCGACCTAGGCAAAGCCTTCGATAAGGTTTAGCACGATTTTTTGTTCCAACTGCTGCGGCATCTTCGGTTAGGGGATGTATTGTACAATGGTATAACACTTTGTTATAAACATTGCACTACAAAGTTAATTGTCAACCGTACCCTCTCAGAAATAATACAGGTACAGTCACCCGTTCGTCAGGGTTGTCGGCTGTCGCCTTTACTTTTCGCTATATACTTGGAATACTTTGCTTAAGCGTATTTTGCGACTCAAGCATTAAAGGATACAAGTATGCAGATGAGGAAATTAAAGTGCTCGCTTATGCAGGTGACATTGCTTTCTTTTGCGTCGATAAGCCAAGCATTACCAAGGCAATAAACGCTACCCCGCGTTTCTGTGAGACTGCAGGAGCTAGTGTAAATTTTGGCAAAAGTATGGGCTTCTGGGTAGGCATGTGGGCGCTCACTCCCTCTGTATTCGCGAATATTCACTGGAACCAGTCTCCGTTGCAATATCTTGGTGTGCCTCTCGATAACTTCCGGAATTGTGGACCTCATTGGACGTTCACGATAAGCACTATCCGTCGAAAGGTGACAACCTGGCAGGGGCGTGATCTCTCCATTTTTGCGAGAGCTAAGGCATGCAATATATTTCTCCCTTCCAAGCTTCTTTATGTTCTGCAGGTCTTGCACTGCTCACGTATCCATGCTCAGGCATTTCATAGAATATTTGCATGTTTTATTTGGCATTCATCATGGGAAGCCATGAGAAGGGACAACCTTTTCCTTCCGCTTGAGAAGGCAGGCCTGAGCTTTGCGCATTTGTTTGTATGACAATTGGCGATGCGATTATTTTACTTTAAAACGTCCGTCGTCCATTCCTTCTCGCAGTTAATCGAACACGTCTTGCTTCAGGCCTCACTTTTTTTTTGTCACGATAAACTTTGCTAAAAAACTGCCGTTATGGGGCTTCCTTAAGTAACTTGTCGACACTGTTTCATTCTTAAAAGCCAGATTCACTCTAGAATATTTGTTTACCGTTGATCGAAAGTCGCTAAATGTAGCACTTATAGATAACCTTTTCCCTGAACCTATGTACCGAAAGCCGTATCTGTCTCTATTTGGTCAACATGTTCTTTGCCATGTCCGTGCAGTGTGCATTGCGCCAGCAGCGAAAATATTTTTCTTCAAGCTGCACACCTCCACCCTGCCAGTTAAAACGTGGCTTCAGGAAAAAGGAGCATATGTACCCTGGAATACGAATTGTCGACTTTGCAATCAACCCGAGACAATAGAACATTGCTTTATACTTTGTCCTGACGCATTTCATTTTTGGGACATTTTACAAAGAAATATCAAAAAAGACCTTCCTCTCACATCTTATGGTATCGGGTTCCTTCCTTTGAAAAAGTCAGCCAGTAATACACCATATGATTTGTTTATATTATTAGGACTTCATTCATTATGGAGAAGCCGAATGATCGACAGACATGCCGGGCCACCTCACACGACAAAGTCTATTTTTCTAGAAGAGACTGCTCAAGTGCGTATTGTGGTTGGTGCCTTTGATCTCTAACCTGAATGGATATCTCGTCTGGAGGCTTGTGTTTGTTTGACAGAATTTTGAAGTTTTATTGGACTGCTTACCATATGTGCATTTGTTTCTCATGTATGTTCAAATGTAATGTAGTAATATTGGTTTGACACTACCCATAATTCCATGCAATAAAGAAAAAGAATCGGGTGTTTAGCCCAGTGTGCAAGATACTCGCTTTCTGAGCGTGGGCTTATAGTTTCGAAACTTGCCACCACGAACGTTATTAGTTTCAAATTTATTTTGTTTTACAGAGTGTCCTTTTAATAGCGATTCATATTACATGACGAACGGACTTAGGACAGGCAGGTTTCCTCCTTGCGTAAGCATAGAAATGCATACGCATTTTAAGCTCGACAAATCAAACAAGAGGGATTCAACATAAGAAGGCTAGTGAAAGCGCGCATTAGCCAGCCTTCTATGAGGTTCGCTGTGGAGGAGCTCGGTGCCGTGAATGTAGTCACCATCATCTTTGTTCCTTTTTCTGCTTGTCGAGGGAGAGCGAGAGAGAGAGAAGTTCTTTACTGGGATGCAGATATTTCTGCTGGCGTACTTATAACTTATGACATATCAATAACATAAAATAAAGTAAAAATAAAATAAAGATAAACATGAGCGACTAAACCTGATAATGATATTCACAGGTGAGACGATGGCGGGAAATTCCTTCCTTCTTTGTAACATACAGCGAACCTTTGTTACACTTCTATATTTATATTTTTTATTTTGTTTAGTCTCGTGTTGATTTTGTTGTCTTAGACTAGCGAGATGTGTTTGAAGCGTCGCGCGGTATATTGTTTCGTTGTCAACAAAATAAAAGCCACAAATTTGTGCATTCTGTGTGACTAGCAGCCAAATTGTCAGCGACGCTGCTAGGGCGACTAGCCCCTCCAAGAACCTCTTGAACCCCTGGTAATGTGAAGGAAACGCATACATATCTCTACTAGAAATGCTAGAACATCTTTTCTTCAGGTCAGGTAATTTTATTTCCTTTTCCTGATGGGAGGAGTGGAATGTAAACGCTGTGGAATCAGCTTGACAGTGACAGGGGCTCAGAAACCTTGGAAAGCAATGAGTTCCAACGGCATCATTTAGTTCCTCCGGTATAGTCGCCATAGCCGTAATTGGCTAAGGGGACACACACGCACGCACGCACGCACGCACGCACGCACACACGCACACACGCACACACGCACACACACACGCACGCACGCACGCGCACACGCACACGCACGCACACGCACACGCGCGCACACACGCACACGCGCACACACACACACACACACACACACACACACACACACACACACGCACACGCACACGCACACGCACACGCACACGCACACGCACACGCACACGCACACACACACACACACACACACGCACGCACGCACGCACACGTGTTGTCTTTCCGCCCACTTTTATTTCCGTTTTCCTTATTATTCTTTAATTTAATATAACCACTAATAAATTTATCTACGCTTTCTTTCCTTGTGTTCGCAATGTGCTGCCTTGTGGTTCTGGCTCACAAAAATTGAACCCACCGCTTACACTTCTTCTGGTTCATGATAACTATTGATTACACTAAATTCTTCCGTAAGGAAGGCTATATCTTTTAAAGCATAAATAAATTCACAGTGATAGGCACTTTGGCTCTCTGGTATACCATTTTAGAAAGCATTATTGTCGCAACTAGCACGAGCAAAGTACGAATGAATGAGAGAGGTTATTGCGGTAACTATTCCCATTATATCCTGTTCTCAATTTCTCTTTTTGCTCTCTCTGTCTCACTGAAACGCACACACGCACGCAGACACGCGCGTACACACACGCGTAACGGAAAAATAAAAGTAGCCGCAATGAAATGTCAGCTGTGGTCTGCCGTACTTCCGCGTCACCAAATGGCGAATTGTTGCAGGAGCAGAGCTTCCTCCACCACTGTTCATGGTAATGACAAGAGATGGCGCACTGTTCGTGTTAGGATTATATCGCTTGCTTCTGTGCCCATGACGAAAGCGCCTACCGTGGCATTCGGCGCCGGCACAACACTAGCATACCGGACAGGACAACCTACTCTGCCCTTAATTAGAATGACCCTCAACGTGGCTGCAGTATTGCCGACCACTCTCCCCTTCACTTTCTGCTGGAACGTGCTCCCGTGCCTCAAGATATAAACATAAAATATATATGAGGCCTGGGTCACTGGTTCCCACCCTGAACAACTTTGTTACCGAGTGTTGTCACTGCTAGGACGCTGCTGTCCGCAGTCCGTTGCCAAGTGCACGGAATTATTTTGACTTGTGGACAACATTCTGGCTAATCACGTTGGACGCGTGACATTTCGCACATTAGGAGTTCTCGTGCCACAGTTTTTGAAAAACGTACACCCATGAGCAAAAGTATGCGGACCACAGGGACGCCGAAGAAACGGAATTTCTTTCTAATTGCCAGGCATAAACGGAAACCGACTAGTGCACTAGAAAATCTGCAACGCCGAGTTTGGACTGCAGTCCTTAATTTTATGTTGCACTCACTGGCAAAGGCTAAAATCAGTTTTATCGCGCAATCCCTGGTCCGTATACTTTTGCTCATGGGTGTACATTGTTATGTTATGAATTGCCGCTATGTTAGCTTTGCGGGGTTGCGATCATGTATTATTAGAGCAGACGGAGCTGCTGATTGATTCTAAATGCACCTATACCCCGAGCAAAAGGCCAGCAGAAAGTTTATTGCCGCAATGACAAATAAGTTTATTGTGGTGCACTGCCCTCCTTACATCAGCTGCTGTTGCTTTTGAACACAACTTTCTGTTGCGAGGACTGGGGCCGAATTCACGGAAGCTTTCGTCGGTAATTGCTGTTTCCCGTTGGTTAAGCGCATTGTATTATGATATGTTCAACATCTCGATTGCTTGGCATCTGTTGTTAGGATAAATTTCAGCGTAAGAGCTTTCTTTTTTGTGATTACGGAAGACCAGATTCCCCTTCATCGTGAGAAAGCCGCTTTTTTCGTAGTGATATTAATCCTTGTCCTGAAGCAGACGCCTTCTCCTGATGGAACATCAGCTCTTTCATTACTACAGAAACGTTTGCAGCGACGAAAGATTTCAGGCTAGGGGTTTAGATTTTTCTCACTCTTTGGACAATATCTTTCGCTTTGGCCGTCTCTGAAACAGCTGTAGAAGCGCCTGCTCAGACGTTCAATTACATTACATAATGTATCTTTCTTCACGTAGCATTATGTTACAAAATCATTCGCGCTTGAAATAATCGATCAACTTTCAGAATAGTGAGAGAAAGCAAATGAAGAGTATAAATCTTTTCTTTGGTGTCGCTCCGGACGTCGTTATTCGTGTCATAAAGAACTCGTGAACCAAATTAGAATAATCAGACCACGGTTTCAGAAACACGAGCGCGTTTTCATTGACCGGTGATTCTGTACCAGCTAATAAGTTACCAAGTCAATCGATGACGAAAGAATAGGCAGCAGCCCGGTGGATCAAGTTCTGAGAATCTCATCCCAGGTGCCGTATATTGCAAGATTTTTGTTTTCATGGAACTCTGTTCATTCCTTATTATCCATCCCGCTCGCTGGCCGTTCTCGGCAACAGTGTGTGTAGTGCCTGGTACGACCAGATAACGAAGGGGGAGAAAGTGAGAACGGAAAATGAAAATATTTGTTAAAAAAACTATGTTTGTTCGCATGAACCGGTCCTCGAGGTCTGCAGTTTCCTCAGCACTACATTGGGTAGGGTCAATTCGTCTCTATTTGCCCGAACACCTTATCTAATCGCAGCGCGGCGGCCACGCTTTAATATGCCACGTAGGCGGGCCAATTAACAAAATCAATACCTCGTAACAGACACACAACTGCACAACAGCGGGAAACTTCGCTGTCCAGCATCGACTCCGGAGACCAGCTTGATCTAGCCAGGAGAGCGCGCCAGGCGGCTACGGATCATGGGGTTCTGGACTGAGGGCTTGACCAACAAACGAGGGCTCCCAGCAGGAAGCGTCACGGTGCGATTTTTTACCATTAAAGTTTCTCTATCTATCTATCTATCTATCTATCTATCTATCTATCTATCTATCTATCTATCTATCTATCTATCTATCTATCTACCTATCTATCTATCTATCTATCTATCTATCTATCTGTCTGTCTGTCTGTCTGTCTGTCTGTCTGTCTGTCTGTCTGTCTGTCTGTCTGTCTGTCTGTCTGTCTGTCTGTCTGTCTGTCTGTCTGTCTGTCTGTCTGTCTGTCTGTCTGTCTGTCTGTCTGTCTGTCTGTCTGTCTGTCTGTCTGTCTGTCTGTCTGTCTGTCTGTCTGTCTGTCTGTCTGTCTGTCTGTCTGTCTGTCTGTCTGTCTGTCTGTCTGTCTGTCTGTCTGTCTGTCTGTCTGTCTGTCTGTCTGTCTGTCTGTCTGTCTGTCTGTCTGTCTGTCTGTCTGTCTGTCTGTCTGTCTGTCTGTCTGTCTGTCTGTCTGTCTGTCTGTCTGTCTGTCTGTCTGTCTGTCTGTCTGTCTGTCTGTCTGTCTGTCTGTCTGTCTGTCTGTCTGTCTGTCTGTCTGTCTGTCTGTCTGTCTGTCTGTCTGTCTGTCTGTCTGTCTGTCTGTCTGTCTGTCTGTCTGTCTGTCTGTCTGTCTGTCTGTCTGTCTGTCTGTCTGTCTGTCTGTCTGTCTGTCTGTCTGTCTGTCTGTCTGTCTGTCTGTCTGTCTGTCTGTCTGTCTGTCTGTCTGTCTGTCTGTCTGTCTGTCTGTCTGTCTGTCTGTCTGTCTGTCTGTCTGTCTGTCTGTCTGTCTGTCTGTCTGTCTGTCTGTCTGTCTGTCTGTCTGTCTGTCTGTCTGTCTGTCTGTCTGTCTGTCTGTCTGTCTGTCTGTCTGTCTGTCTGTCTGTCTGTCTGTCTGTCTGTCTGTCTGTCTGTCTGTCTGTCTGTCTGTCTGTCTGTCTGTCTGTCTGTCTGTCTGTCTGTCTGTCTGTCTGTCTGTCTGTCTGTCTGTCTGTCTGTCTGTCTGTCTGTCTGTCTGTCTGTCTGTCTGTCTGTCTGTCTGTCTGTCTGTCTGTCTGTCTGTCTGTCTGTCTGTCTGTCTGTCTGTCTGTCTGTCTGTCTGTCTGTCTGTCTGTCTGTCTGTCTGTCTGTCTGTCTGTCTGTCTGTCTGTCTGTCTGTCTGTCTGTCTGTCTGTCTGTCTGTCTGTCTGTCTGTCTGTCTGTCTGTCTGTCTGTCTGTCTGTCTGTCTGTCTGTCTGTCTGTCTGTCTGTCTGTCTGTCTGTCTGTCTGTCTGTCTGTCTGTCTGTCTGTCTGTCTGTCTGTCTGTCTGTCTGTCTGTCTGTCTGTCTGTCTGTCTGTCTGTCTGTCTGTCTGTCTGTCTGTCTGTCTGTCTGTCTGTCTGTCTGTCTGTCTGTCTGTCTGTCTGTCTGTCTGTCTGTCTGTCTGTCTGTCTGTCTGTCTGTCTGTCTGTCTGTCTGTCTGTCTGTCTGTCTGTCTGTCTGTCTGTCTGTCTGTCTGTCTGTCTGTCTGTCTGTCTGTCTGTCTGTCTGTCTGTCTGTCTGTCTGTCTGTCTGTCTGTCTGTCTGTCTGTCTGTCTGTCTGTCTGTCTGTCTGTCTGTCTGTCTGTCTGTCTGTCTGTCTGTCTGTCTGTCTGTCTGTCTGTCTGTCTGTCTGTCTGTCTGTCTGTCTGTCTGTCTGTCTGTCTGTCTGTCTGTCTGTCTGTCTGTCTGTCTGTCTGTCTGTCTGTCTGTCTGTCTGTCTGTCTGTCTGTCTGTCTGTCTGTCTGTCTGTCTGTCTGTCTGTCTGTCTGTCTGTCTGTCTGTCTGTCTGTCTGTCTGTCTGTCTGTCTGTCTGTCTGTAAGGGGCGGGAGTCCAGATGGTCTTGCTCAACGTCCTATGCAAGACAGGATTAGAAGTTCGTCTTTAGAACACGTGTAGCATGAGCAGTGTGGGATATGTGCTTTAGCAAGATTGTTTTGTGGGGACATTCATGTATTCGCGTGTGTGAAAGTTTAGTGCGAGTCCTCCTGCGGTGTAGTGTGCCATCCTAGTTGTACATTGCCTGTAAAGCGTGCTTTGCCAAAAGCTTGGTGTTGATGCAAAGATGCATCGTAAAAGGATAAACCACATGACTTTTTATAACGCGTACGCTGTTCCCCGAGTTGGTTGCAGAAGATGCAGTAGAGTGTAAAATTTGGTGCTTTTTATAGAAACATTAGAAATTAGAAATAATGTGTGGCATCTAACTTGGCGATTGAATGAAGGATTTGCAGCGATGACACGAAGTTGTTTTGTGGTTGCTTCGTCTGTACTTTTAATTGAGATTCTCTATTCATGCAGCGTGATTGTTGACCTTATATTGACACTTGCACTTATTTATCCTTTTCTCGGGGACTGCATTTCACCCACTAACAACTTGAAGGTATCGCTCATGCAAAGACGCGCCTGCATGATCGGAACCTACTGGAATGTTATCGATGGTTCGTTCTATGCGTTCTCTGTTGTCATCCAAGCTTTTGTAGTCTGATTGATGGGGCCACTTTGCTACATTATACTGGTCAGGTTGTCTGTTTCGGCGGGTTCTATGTAGGTTTAAGTTGTTGTTTGCCATGATTTGCTTTATTTCGTTTACCATTTTGGGCTTTCCTCTTCTTGCTGCGTTTGAAACTACGGTTACCGTCGCGAAGAGTCAAAGCCTTAAGGCAGCGGTCCTATCATTTCCGGATAAATAGCGCTCTGTAAACAATAGCGGTGTGCAACTATTACTTACATGCTGCTGGTCTCGGTTCCGTTAATTATATATATATATATATATATATATATATATATATAATATGTATGTATATGTATATATATATGTAGACTGTAGACGTACCAACTCAGCTGGTGATGACCAGTGACGTGTTGCAAAACACGGATGGCCAGTTGATGTTGAAAATGGCAGGAGGGTGGTCGTGAAACGTGCTGCAGATGGCTGCTCTGGTAAGATATTCGCGGTGCGGGCGTGATATAGGGTGATTGATGGAGGGTAGAACTGTAAAATAAGTTATCGTAAAGACAAAGAGAAGTGATGCGCCGACGACGTCTGGAAGTCGAGATATTAATTTCAATGACGTGTCGCTGATGTCATATGAGTATGAAGAATGGTTGAACCGAGCGGCACGCTTTTGTGCTGCTTCAAGAGTGTCGATCAGGTATGCTTGATGCATATTTCAGACTACGGAGGCGTAATCTAGTTTCGGTCGTACAAGTGATGTGTAGGCAAGAAATTTTGCGTGAGCTGGAGCGTTCTGAAAATGACGTTTTAGAGAAGCCTAAAGTATTGTTAGACGCTGAAATGATGTTATGAACATGCGTATGCCAGATAAGGTCGTTTGTCACAGTGAAACCAATGTATTTATAAGTGTCAGCTGATTCTAGAGGCAAATTATTAATTGTGTGCGGAAATCTGAGAGGATTATGGCTGCGGGTGAACGACATAGTTTCGCATTTGTTAACTTTTAATGCCACTAACCAAGTGGTGCACCATTCTGAAATATTAGCTAGGTCACTCTGCAGGGTTATCTGATACGAAGTGTTTAGTACGGCGTGGTGGATAACAGAGTCATCGGCGAAAATACGAATATTACAGGATACATGCAAACTTAGCTCGCTTATATAGATTGAGAATAGGAGCTACTGACGTTACTAGAGCCATAAGTGGATAGGTGGTTATTTATAACGTATTGCGATCGATTAGTAAGAAACTAGGATGTAAATTTAGCTGCGAGAGTTTCGCGAGCAATCGTTGGTGAGATACGTTACCAAACGCTTTAGCATAATCAAGAAAGATCCCGTCAATCTGTACTTTGCCATTCAGGTTGGTGCGGGTATCATGTAGGAAAACTGCAAGCTGTGCTTCACGTGACAAGAGTGAGTGAGTGAATAAACTTTATTGTAGGTCCGGCGAAAACGCGAACTCGTCGCGCACCCGGCTAGTCCCACGTCGGGACCGGCAGGTCTAGCCCACCAGCCCGGTCGCGGGCACGCCGGACGGCCAGGATTTGCTTTTCTAGAGCGGGGCTACGCAAAAGCGAGTCCCACTCCTCCTTGATGAACTTGGGGTATGTCGACCCGCACTCCCAGAGCATGTGAGGTAGAGTGGAGGTCTGGCCGCAGGACGGGCAGGCGTTGTCGCGATACACGTCGGGGTAAGCCTCGTGGAGAGCGGACAGACACGGATATGTGCTAGTCTGTAGGAGCCTAAGCGAAACGGCTTGCGCCCTATTCAACTTGGGGTGAGGGGGTGGAAAGACCCTTCTGGACATGTAGAAATATTTAATAATCTCGTTGTGAGTAGCGGGAGCGTCCCTGTGACCGTAGAGAGGAGGGGAGTCAGTGCTCCTTATAGAGGAAGTGCGGTCGGTGAGGTCACGCGCAGCCTCGTGGGCAGACTCATTGAGGTTCGGGGGAGCACCCTCGACCGATTCACGTGACAAGACCTTGCGGAAGCCATGTTGTGAAGAACGAAAAAGTGGTTCTTGCCAAGGAAATTCATTGTATGAAAGCATGCTGTACGTTTTTACAGCGGACGCTTGTTAGAGAGACGGGGCGGTAATTAAGTAGGGAATACCTAACTGGAAGACCGGAACGACCTTCCCTGTCCTCCATTCGTCTAGAATGACTCCTAAAGAAAGTGTATCTGAAAAAAACTTGGGTGATATAAAGTGAGGCGTTGTGTTTGGCATTTGTCAAGATTTTGGAATTAATTTTGTTCATTCCAGCTGAAGATGCCAAGTTAATATTTTGTATTATGAGTGGTCGGTAACAAACGCCCAGCAGTACGGTCTGTGGACGTGATTTGATAATAACCTATAATATTTCAAACTGTCACTGAATATTGAAAACTGAACAAGACAATCGCTCGTGGACTGCAATGAGTACACCGCTACTGCGACTAGATATATGGTCATTGCGGTATACAAGAAAATTCGGGAAATTTGATAGCACTTAATTATAGCTTATGTCGTCAGTAAGCCAGGTCTCGGTAAGTATTAGTGGATTACTGCTAGTGGATAATACGATGCTAGATATACGTTCAAGCTTTTGAAGAAAACTGCGGAGGTTTGTGTAAACTGTATAAAGTGAAAGAGTATTGCGAGGGACAGCAGGTGCTCAGTTATTGCTTCTTTTTTAGCGCTTCGTTTGCTACAATAATTCTTTGACACTGTTTGTACTGTCGTCACAGATGTAACGCTTTTGGCTTATGTACATCTTTTTGAAACGGACAGAAAATTGCTTTTTCTTGCTTTCGCAAAAGCAATCAGTTGTTTAAGAACATTTTGGACTGGGCGCGAGAAATGCTCAGCGATGCCATGACTTGTTCCTTTAAGCATAAGGGAACTTGACAGTATTGCAGGTTTGGAGTGCTATAACGTAAACCTATTCCAGGACCTTCTGTTACAATTCTGCAATCATCCCTCCGCGATTGCTCAAAAACATTTTTGGACCACCGCCACTTCACCTGTCTGTCATGCGACGTCACAAATACAGCTCCCAATCTGAGATGACGTGTTCACACTGATTATGCATGATTCGACCAAGCAAAAGAAAAAGAATTATTGCTGACTCGACGTCTTTTCGCCGTTAAGCCTTTGCTATTGGTCAAAAGGTTTCAGGCTGCACCCACTTCACCTCTCTGTCACTCGACGTCACAAAAGCGGGAATATTCATTGCGTCAAAGTGACGTGTACGCGTTAAAGACGCATTAATATGCCGAACAAAAAATTTTTTTCCGGACAGATTTTTTTCTGCATAGGCGGAGACTGCCCCGTTACGAAAGGAATAAAAGATGGTTGCCGCCGATTGCCCAGGCACTGGCTACTGGCACCTGCCGGAGAGCATGGATTTATTTGCGTATAACAAAACTTTTTGTGTGGCCATATAACGTTATCAAGCACTTTCGGCACGTATACAACATCGCTGTGCCAACTCTTCTTTGCTGAGAATCCGTTTTAGAGGCGTTTTTAATGTCTGTTGCACGCCGCCGCGATTTTATACAACCTACCGAAAGCTAAGTAAGGGAAAGTGGACCAATCGCGTACGCCAGCGCCTCCCTCTTCATGCGGTTATTCATTTTCAGTGCGCTGGCTTGGCCCCATCGAAACCCTCTCCACTCGAGCGTGCTTCTCGCCTTTTGTCAGCCAATTAGATAAGAAAAACCGCTCAATGTAGGCAATATTGTTCATTTTGAAATCAAGCAAAAGTGACTTCCTATAAACGAGGAGAGCGTTTGATTGGGCTTTTCAGGCAAGGTTTCGTGTCACCGCCCGATGCTTGCGTGGGTGGTTACGTAAATTGGACGTCAGGAGATTTGAGTAAAAATATATTTGAATAGTTTTACGTTATAGGGCCTTTTGTCATGTGTAAAACAAGATAAGAGGGGAGGGTGGAGGCAAGAGGCGAAAAGCCGAGATGTTAACGCGATTAAGTATCCGGTTGGCTACTCTGCACAGGGGAATGAGGTAAGGGGCAGAGAAGGTAATAAAACGAGAGAAGATTACAGAAAAAAAGCGAACGCAGCAGTTCGCAAATTCTACAGTTTTTCAACGAGTCCCGTTTCTTTAAAAAAGCATAATAACACTTTTAAATAACTTCGGGCTGATGTCGACTGGGACCAGAATCGTAGAATTCTGGCATCCATAAAGGGACGGTTGTCAATTTTCTCTAGCGTGGTGCTCAGGACTTTGTGCATTGAAGCAACGACAATCACACAGAAGGCACGCTATTGTCTCTTTGCACCCGCAAACTTCACATTCTGGACTTGCGGCTATTCTGATGAGGCAGGAGTACGCATTAGTATAGGCTACGCAGACGACAAATTAGAGTTACCTCCCGTCATGGTAAGCCATGTGAAAGGCGGAGCTTCAGATAAGGATCCAGGGAGCAAAGGCGCTGTTTTTTAGGGCTTTAAAGCAAGCTTCACTATTATGGGCCGGCAGCTGGTGCTCATTATTCCTTGGTTCCAAGCAAAGGTTTGTGACCATCTGCTGTGATTCTGTGAATGTTTCTGAGGTGTAATGGTCGGGGATGCTAAAGATCAGGTTATTTAGCCTCGAACGGTTTTCGGTGTTCCACTGTCCAGCTTCCCTCATCTGGCTTTCTAAGGAACTGCAACTTGCCGACAGGTAGAAGTCGGGCACTGCCCCCGTAGCTTGGAGGACAGGCGAGGCCGCATTTTGCTGATGTTGGTGATGCTGCACGCGCAAGCGCAGGCAGCAGCGGAGGCACAACGGCGCAGTATACCATCTGCATAGTGAGGATGAACTGTTTAGTGATCCGTGCAGTGGCACAGTCATCAAGCCCTCTGAGAAACTTGTGAATTTTGATTATGAATCTTGAAATGCATGCGGAGTAGTCAGCGTCAAGGACGCTGAGTGTTATGGAGCTAGCTTTGCACATCCGAGCAGGCTGCTTGTCACGCGCGGTCGAGTGAAGTGTTCGAATACTGTGTGCCCTCTTTCTACGTAGGTGAATCTTGTTTCGCTTTCTTTTTGCTGATATTCTTTTCCAGTTGGTGTTTCCTTTTTATGTAAGGTTTCCTGACAGGCGACCGCTTTTTAAGCTGATATGCCGTATTCGTATCGTCTCATTCACAGCGTTGTCTAGGAAAGTTCCGAGGGTTCACGCACTAATCGAAATACGACACATTTTACTCATATGCACGAATGCGTCACTGCGACATGATGTGTGAAATAAATAAACAAATAAATAAATAAATAAATAAATACGCAACCGACCGACCGGCACGCACGCACGCACGCACGCAAGCAAGCAAGCAATACAATACAATACTATACAGCACAATACAGTTTTATCCACCCGTTTTTTCGTACACGTGAATCTGTTGGTCAGCCTGGTCAGAGAAATAAACACGGCAATAAACAAACACAGAAATAAATAAACACGGAAATAAATAAATTGAAGACAAAAGGAAGAATGGAAGAAAAAGCAGCAAAAGGGAAAGATACAAGGAGAGATAGTAAAAATAGAGTTGCTGAAATTAGTTCCTAAAAGACAGTGACTTGTCATATAGGAGGTCACCTGTCATATTAGTTCCAGCTTGTAGCACCTGTGGACGCTGTAGCCTGCTATATTTTTTTTTGTGCCATCCCCGTAGAACAACAACGAAAAAGCCGCTACAACTCAAACACATTTCCATTCGTGGTATGCTTTGAAAGGGCCATGAGTGTTGAAAGGGTTTTATTTTCTTGGGGGAGGGGGGGGGGGCACATAACGAGAACCGTGCGATGTGGACAGCGGCGTCGAACAGAGATTACTCAGGACTGGGAAACAAGGCAGATGAAGGACAAAGAAGAGTGAAGGTAAGAGCCGAGATCTTGCGTTCTCGGAAAGGAGTTCGCTCCTGCGGCAGCATGCAGGCTGAAGCAACGCTCGCGAAATAGCATAATATGTACTGCGGGCATATATAATAAGTTAGGGCACATACTTGCCCAATCTAGTTGCCATGGTGACGTCGTTAGCGAGTGACTAGACAGAGTGGGCAAAATCAAACGAAGAAAACCTGAAAAACAAGAAAAGGAGGGACATGTTCGCGCTATATCCGCACGCATCACAGAGTAGCATTGTCGCTGAGCATGCCGAGCTTCAAGAAAGCTATGGCGAGAACGCGGCGAGAGCGAATTACGGCAATGGCTCGGAAATTCTCGCTTTTTCCATCCGTGTTAGGACATCACGGCGTTTGTGTCTTTACTCGTTGTCGCAGTGAACGTCGAAGGCAGCGGGTAATAACGAGCCTCGATCGAAAAGCGGCGCCACCGTCGCCGCTTCCGGGTTGACAAGCAACAATGCGGTCCACAGAAGGGAGATGGAAAAACTGCGACTAAAGTGGAGTTGTTTCGTCGCCGTCGCCAAGTAATGGCTGACGCGAACGGCAGCAAGCTTCTCACACGCGCCTCCTTTCTTACGACGACATAAATTCCGGTAGAAGGGGACGCTGGAGGAATGTAAGTAACGAAGCTTCGGAAGAAGATGCCCGGATGAAATATTACGGCCTGGAAAGAGGAATAAAGGACGATGCGGGTAAAGAATCTGCGGCACGCTGCGACGCGGAAAACAAACACATGCGGCGTTTTTTCTTCTACGCCACGTGAAAAAAAAAAAAAAAAGACGGTGGCTAAGACGCAGGAGAAGGACAAAGAGGCAGCGACCAGAATGCGGCGACAGGGGAGGAGGAATGCCGAAAGGAGGCGCCGCAGCAATTCGGAACCTAATGAACGACAACGACGCCTGACTCCCTCGCATTTGTCCTCCTCTTGCCAGGCGACAAATGCTGGAAGCGCCGAGATCAGTGAGTGTCGAACGCGGTCGGGATTTCGTGCCGGCGTTGTAGTCGCTCTCCCAGCATCTTCTTTTGTTCCTCAACGTGTCCCCTTCATAATCTACTTCAGGCTGCTGGTCCAAGTGTGCTTTCCCCTTCAAGCTTTTCCTGCACTCTGTCGTCGAGAGATTTCTTCTTTTCTTTTCGTCTCATAGCAGCTTTGTGGTAGAACGACGCAGACTCCTCAAACCAGGGAGTAGCGTATACGATCGTCGAAGCGCTGCATATGTGTAGTTAAACCTAACTTGTGTTGCGTGGAGAGAAGAAGAGGAGGTGAAAGTGCTGTTCAGCTGTGAATCTGCAGTTGATACACCTGAGTGGAAGAGAAAAAAAACAATAGTAGGGAGAGAAAGAAGAGATGATAAACGGCACGCTCGGAAGGAGGACAAACAAGTCTCAATGCTCTCTTCGCCAATTTGCGTGCATGCGCGGCAAATCGATTTGGAGCGTGACAAATTGATGGCATTATTAAAATTACGGCGCCTTCTCTGAGCGAACTAGAACAATGCGAGGAGTCTGTCTAAGGATTCAGAAGTGCAATTCTCTCAGGAATTTTGCGCCCTCTTTGCGCTCCCGTTGCTACCTTCCAATCTAGCACCGCTAGAAACGCAAATGCCACCTACAAGTCTTGTGCCCTCCCTCCTCGCCTTGCGTTGTAAATGTTCGACTCATTAAAAAGCCATTTTTATTCTCGCAATTTTCAGAGAGTCCTGTCAGTGCTAAATAATTCAAGCAGAAAATGCAAAATTTCAATGTATCGTTTATTCGCGGTCTCACCTGCGCAGACGCTGTCCTCTGAAGCAGTTAATAAACTTGCAGATAAGCGAAAGTAAAAAGGTTCCATCTAAAAAAAAAAAAAATGTGCGCGATATGCTATATGTGTATTCCAAGTACGCTCAGGACTTCATTGTTCTGCTTGACTGTCTAAAGAAAATAAAAAATACAGAACAGTTTCGTGATCACAGTTGCAATGTTTTCATCGGATATCAGCCCATATCTAGTTTTTTTCTTTAATTTCCATGAATGACATCATCTTGTCGGTTTCGTGACATGGTTTCACAAAACAAGCTGTATATTGAAGCGCTAAGCACGCTCATAGCACGAGAAAAAAGAAAGAAATGAAGATTTTCTTGGGAACACGGATTCTTTTCAAGTACACAAAGGGCAGAAAAGAAAATCGACGAGGTGAAGGTTTGCGAGGAATGTTTCCATTTCAATACCCACCGAATAGCTTTTCTTATCCACGACAAGAAACGTGACCAGCTTTTCATTCTTTGTTTTTGGGAGAGAGAGAGAGAGAGAGAGAGAGAGAGAGAGAGAGAGAGAGAGAGAGAGAGAGGGGGGGAAGATGTCACATTCGTTAATTCGCGTAGGAGAAGGAAAACTACGGCTAAGGTGTGTAGAATGAATGAGGGCATAGCGAAGAAAAAGAAAACGTGTTCATAATGTTATTTTAATTATTCCTGTTTCAATATAACTGATTTACGAAATTAAGGTGAATGAAAAATGGGAACAAAAGGCGAGGAAAAACATTGGTAAAAGGCCATCTGACCTTCTACTAAATTCTAGGCTCTTTACATCTACATCTACCATCGGACCCGGAAGGGGTTCCGTCAGCGATTCGAGCATCGTGAGCAAGTTTTCATCGCAGCCCAAAAAATGGATACAACCGACGTTGCTTGAGATGCCACGCATCAGTGTGGGACGACATCAATATTAAGTGGCAGCTTTTTTCGACGTTTCCATCCGTGCATTCGCCTTTCTACTGGCTTTTCGTCCTGTCTTGCCTCTCTAGCTTCGCGCTGTGCATATAGATATTCACGGCCACTAATGCAGCACTACTAAGTTTAAAATTAGCACAGTGGCGCAATAAGGCATGTAAATCAGAGTGATCGACCAATCGGTGCTTTCAATCAGCGATTTATTGAGAAAAAAGGATAAACAGCTTGCATGTGCTGAAATCCAACCACCTAGCGCGTATGCTCGCCTTATGACAGGGCGGAATCAGCTAGCGTCGAAGCGAATCGGTGGACAGTTGAACAGGAGCGTTCTTTTTTTGTGGCGCGAAGAAGCGCATTTCTATACATTCAGTGTGGGACTATGAATTGAAAAACGTGGGTCTGTAAACATTTCTGGCCACTTTGGAGGTGCGCTGTTTGAAAGAAAGTAGGAAATATATGGAAATCAAAATAAATTTCTGCCAAGAAATAGTTCTTTCTTGTTTTTTCACTGTGAACCATTAAGGAAAGTTCGGCTACTGATGAGGCCACTATTCGAACGTTGAAGCTTAAGAGATACCAAACGAGAAAGCAATAGAAAAAATATAATAAAAAGCTTTAAACTATCGCCCAGAGTGAATGAAACACATGGAATACTAATGGCATCTTGTGATGTGAAAGCGTTGCCATTTCTGCAACCTAGCGGAAGCTGAACTTCTATCAGCCTCAGCCTGTGGTTCTCTCTTTAGACAGCAAGGGTGCGCTGAAACTATTACTGCGTGGGTTTCCTCTTCACAAGTGCATTCAGCAAGCATTAAATGCCGTTAAATAACTAAAGAATGCCGAATTCACCATCGTGTTCCAGGAGGTACTTTCCCATATCGGTGTAGCAGGCAACAAGGTCGCTGACAGTCTGGTGCGCAAAGGACTGCGATTCAAGTCAGCGAAGAAGGCTCACCAGGACGCAATAAGTGACATGAAGAAAGTCATCTTAAGGTACTACCGTTCGTTATTACCTCCACCGCATCGACCTTGTGTGATTAAGGGAGTTGACTGATGCGGCTTTCTTATATCGCATCCACACAGTGTCCGCGCAAACTCCAGCGTCGTGGTGGAAGACAGGACTTTACGATTCATCTGCGTGTGTGCATGGTCAAGCTCTTGGTGATATTGAACATGATATACTAAAGTGTAGTTCGTTTGACGCTGACCGTAAGACATTTTTAGATGAACTCATGCGCAAGACGGCACCGCACTCAAAGGCAAGTGATATTTTGTTCCTGCCAGGACATTGGATATTTAGTAGGAAGTTGCTACGGTTCCTGTACCACGGTTCCTCCGTGGTACAGATTTGGGAAGTGAAAGGTGAGCCGCATTGGTCGTCGTGGTTCGCAAAACGCGCGACATATTTGGCTCCGTATCAACTTGTTTTTGTGGTGTTGGGCTGCTGAGCACGAGGTCGCAGGATCGAATCCCGGCCACGGCGGCCGCATTTCGATGAGGGCAAAATGCGAAAACACCGGTGTACTTCGATTTAGGTGCACGTTAAAGAACCCCAGGTGATCCAAATTTCTGGAGTGCTCCACTACGGCGTGCCTCATAATCAGAAAGTGGTTTTGGCACGTAAAACCCCATAATTTAATTTTTTTTCAGCTTGTTTTTGAAACCTGGTCTTGCTAGTGGTACTGGAGAGTGTTCCACACGGTATCGCGGGTAATAGGTGGCGTTCAGCTGGAGTCATTGCCAGCAACGTTTGCAAGGCTAGGCCGGCTTGCATCACGCAACACTCCTGCTCCTCTTTTGATGGTCGTTTTCGAGTGCTGTGAAAAGCTCCCAAAATGCCGTTCTTGTTCGAGTGCTAGAAAAGACGCGTCCCCTCTACATTCCAATCATTGTTCACGATCGCCCGCGTCCAGATTAGAGCGCCAAACGGTGCGACCAGGGGCCGTATAACGTGAAACTATTCCAATATGTTTTTATTCCAATCTCCTGACGTCAAATTTGCGTAACCACCGACGCAAGCATCGGGCGGTCATCTGCAGGGTTGTCTAAAAAGACCAATCAAATGCTCCCCTCGTTCATAGGAGGTCACTTTTGTTTGCTTGAAAAACGAAAAACGTTGCCTGGACTGTCTTATCTAATTGACTCACAAGAGGCGAGGAGCATGCTCAAGTGGAGAGGGATTCGATGGGGCCGAGCCACTGCACTGAATATCGATAACCGAAAGAAGAGGGTGGTGCTGGCGTTTGCGATTGGTCCGCTTTCTCTTACTTAGCTTGCGGTGGCTCGTCGACAATCGCGGCGGTATGCAACGGAAGCTTAAGAATTACGCCAAAACGGATCCTCAGCAAAAGAGAGTTGGCAGAACGTGTTCGTGAACGGGCCGAAAGTTCGCGAAAACGTTACACGGCCACGCAAAAAATTTTATAAAACGCAAATAAACCCACGCTCTCTGGCAGGTGCGAGTAGCCAGTGCCGGAGCAATGGCTGGCAGCCATCTTTTATTCCCAGTGGCGTAGCTAGGCCGTCTGGCACCCGGGGCCCATAGGTCTTCGACGTGCACGACGCCTAGAGATGAAGTTAAACAGCGCGAAAAAGACGAGGACACAAGGAAACAAATACCACAGACAAGCGCTGACTGCCAACTGGAAGTTTATTTGAAATTCACCGGACATTTATACCTTTTTCAGCATAGGCATGCGCACATCAGTCGCAAAAAACATCTGCAAATCAACGACATTATAATATTTCTTCCAAAAATGTGATTTCTTTTCCCGACAAGCCAAGAGAGGGAGTGTTTACACATTTATCTCCTTCCTTTCTAATGTGAAAGGCGTCTACTATTTCCCTTTCCCTCTTACCCTATCCTTTCCCTATGAATTTTGTCTTTTCAAATATGGGGGTGCAGTGACACTTGTTACAGTGTGCGGCTAAATGACTCCCATAGCCATTCTTTAGGTTACTGCTGTGCTGACGAGCTCTTTCATTGAAACACTGCCCCGTTTGACCTATATAAGATTGTCCACAGCTGAGCGGTATCTGATAGATGACGTTGCGCCTGCACTCAGTGAAACGAGTTTTATGATTTGTGGTGCACTGCTGCCTTTCGCGCTTGTTCATGCGATTACAAATCGAGGACAACTTACACGGGGCACTGAAAACCAAATTAATATTATGTCTATTGGAAACTTTCTTCAGATTGTGTGACAATTTGTGTAGGTATGGCACCACATGTGCTTGCCTTTTGTCTTTCTTTTCTTTTTGGGTAGTTTCGGAACTTCTTTTCTCTTTCTGCAAAATGGCTTCGCATACTGAAGTGATCACAGAACTGGGAAAGCCTGCGTTCTGTAATCGCGCTATCTGATTTAAAAAACTTTGATCGCACTCATGCTCACACGACTTTCTAAGTGCTGCCTTAATGCACGTTGTTGCTATGCCTCTCTTAATCAATTTAGAGTGTGCGCTGTCGTAGGGCACACTCTAAACCAACTAGCCCTCATCAAGATCTTACTAATGCACGACGCCCGTCGCCATTGCTAGAACGCCGGCTATGGAGGGCGTGTTAAGAGACACTTGGTCTGTTGGGACCCAATATCGGCTGCCAACGTGGTGTGCAAGCTAGTCATCTGGAATAAGCTTGCGCGGAGATTCAAGTTCATTGAACCTGCGATTAGATGATCGCCAAATGCGCCTTTCACTTCCTGTGTGCAGGTAGCCGCTGCTAAAGGCCTGGAATGACCAGCGGTGTTAAGCGGAATCTTTAACTCACGAGTTCCTACCCGAACATGG
This sequence comes from Dermacentor andersoni, assembly GCF_023375885.2. Classification (NCBI taxonomy): domain Eukaryota; kingdom Metazoa; phylum Arthropoda; class Arachnida; order Ixodida; family Ixodidae; genus Dermacentor; species Dermacentor andersoni. Next base: position 24,291,778 of record NC_092815.1, read on the forward strand.
GAACGAATAAACCGTTTCTCTCAGACGCCGCGGCACCGATTTTGATCAGGTTTGAGATTTGTTACATTTACAAGAAGAAGGCAACGTTTACCGACTGTAGGAAGCTTTTTATTTGTTTTAGGTCATCGATTAAGAAATAATTAAAAACTGTGCAAAGAAATGAAGAACAAAGTTTACAACTCTGTAAATCAACAACGCCCAAGCACAAATAAGTATAGGCTATCATTCAACGGGTGCGTAGCCAAATAAAGGCGCGATCATGCGTTAAATCAAGTGCAGCTGATGCATTCGTTTGAGTTGCCTTCTCTGCGTGGTGGCAGAACGCATGCGCGTCGAGGCGTCGGTCAGCCTCTGGTAGTTCTATCGGACAAGGGTGCCCCGGGCTGTTGCACAACTCCCTCGCGTTTTCTGACACACGTAGGCGTCGAACAGAGGCGCCTACTTCACGCCGCCATGATGGATTGTGATGAATGGTCTTGCTCGTCAGATGTGGTGCTCGACAGCCCCGCTGCAGCGACGGCAGCGTGCCGCTCGCTGCCAGCTCAGCGGGGATCGAATGTAGCTACAAACTGACGCCGAGGTCAGAATCAGGCACAACGGATGCAGTTATCGTTATTTTTTTTAGCCTTTGAGCAGTCAGTCATGAAGTGGGATTTTAAAGAAGCAAACCAAAGGGAAAGGGAAACGGGGGAAGTGATGGAATATAGGAGACCTTCTCAAGGCCGCCGGAAAACTGTCTTTGCTGACAAATTGTTTCGCACACTCTGTACACCAATGCTATTTGCTGTACAAGCTTCCTTCCTTCTGATCTTGTGCTTTATAAGTAGCATATATTAGTCACTGTATCACGGACAGCAGATCCAATAGAACGTGTCTTGAAAAATTCAGCAATGGAAAACACGGAAAATAATTCACTCTGAATTAAATAAAATCACGAAAGCAAAAGTAGAGTTAAGGGGCGGGGTGCTGGGGAAAGGAAGCTGAGAAAGGAATAATAACAAAAAAGAAGCAGATTACAAACAAGGAGAATTAATGTTGCTCGATTTCTCGCAATAAATTTTAACCGTGTCCTGTGTTCTTTGCCTTGGCACCTGATGCGGGCGCCAAAATATAGGTCAGCGAGTGTTATGCGATTACGAAGAAGATTCTCACAATATGTTCAGGCTACTGCAGAGATGTTTCAACGCGATTCCACTTGACCCGATGCAGTTAAAGGGGGATAAAGCTGGCGCTTATTCTTAACTGCGCAAACGTCCTAATAAATTGGCGTGGCAAAGGAGTCACTTCAATACATACTTATTAATTAAAGAATTCATTGATGCGTTGACTTATTTGAAGAGTGGTGGTAGCTGATGACTAAGCTGGTGGTGCTCGCTGGATCGGTGTGGGACGCCGTGGTGACATGGTAATTTGTGCTAGTATGTGGCACGTGAGAACAAACGTTAAAACGAATGAACTCATGTTCCCAGATGACTAAAATTTCCTATGATATAGCTGCTACTACTGAAACTTTCATGTTGACATTGGTTGCTCACCGCGGGTGACAGAAAATATCCTAAACGTATGCGTGAACGCTTCGTTCATATTAGTATTTTGTATTGTAGTATTTGCGACGCCATGTGTGCGTAAACAGTGCCGATGTGGAAAACAGCGAATGCGACAGGACATACGCCCAACAAGTGTTTGTTTTCTAAAGGCTACCTTATTGTATATAGGACGTACACGTTATAGGACAATAAAATTAGGTGGTTCTTAGTGAGTAGTACACTCTTCCTTGCTCTGTTCCGTTCTTACTCTATTTATACACACGTAGTTATGCGCTGTCCAGACCAAACACATACCTACCGAAATTTCGTAGTGATCGAAAATTCGGCAGAGACATTTAAGACTGCTTACGTGTGGGAACGCGAAAGCAGAGTATAGTTTGCAGACCTCTGAACGCTATGACCGCGCTCGTGTTATGTACGCGTGACGTGACGCCACCTCCCCCTCATTGGCTGCGGCGTCACGTTCCTCCTCCTCATTGGCTGCACCGTTGCATGCCCAAAGACGCACGTGCTAGGCCACACCTCTAGCCAGCCAGATGGTTGTGACGTGACGCGTGCAAGGACGCACGCACTGGGCCCACCTTTAGTCAGCCAGAACGGTGGAGCCACCGTGGCATCGGACATTAATTCCAATGTCACGGTGGCTCCACCATTCTGGCTGACTTATACCCCTGTCACACGGACGCGGCTAAAGTCCTTTTAATTCCCTTCAACCAAGGACGCCTTTATCTCGAGGGAGATGCACGCCGTGTCACACGGCAGTCCTTTAGCAAAGGAAGTTTAAGGAAGTTCCTAGCGAAAGGAGATGGAAGATCTCCCTTGCAGACTGAAGGGAGTACTCTTGTTCCCAGCGTGCTTGAATTTCGAGTCAAGAAATCATCCTCATTTTTATTAACTTCACTTTTACCAGCAAATATAACTGTTTTTATTGCATATAATATAGTATTTGAGCACTGACAAAGATATTTGAGTGGAGCAGCTACATTCGACTCTCGAACCGGGCGTTCTCGGAATGGCTGCTGCGTTTGCCCTGATTGCGCCATTTTTTTTTGTTTTGGTCAACGCGATCGCACGTCTCGCGCATACGGAATGAGTGATTCACGTGTTTCCCAAGATGTGCGCAGCCGGCCGCCAAGTAACCAAAACTTTTTAGCAATATATAACGTGTTTGTTTCATGACTGCGTACGAGGTGAGCAGCGCCTAATGGGCCCCCAGCGGCAGCTTTCAAAAGCTCGCTTATAGGCCGTGTGACACGGAGCTAACTCCTTTGAGGTGAAACTCCCTTGCGGCCCTTTAAGGGAAGGAAGTTTGAAGGAGATCCGAGTTGCCCGTGTGACACGGGTATAAAGGTATGCCCAGTGCGTGCGTCCTTGCACGCGTCACGTAACAACTATCTGTCTGGCTAGACCGATTAGTCTGAGAAACATAGACCAGAATATAATAATGAAAGTATTAGCTAGCAGGTTGCACACGGTAATGAAAGATTTAGTCGGTCCACATCAAACTTGCGGAATAAAAGTAAGGGCAATTATGACAAATATACACATAACACGATCAATCCTTGAATGCTGCGACGCAATGCAACTCAGTGTCGCCATGCTGCAAGTTGACCTTGAGAAGGCATACGATCGCGTGCCACACGATCTGCTTCTATCTATACTTGAATATGTGAATGAATATGGCAATGCGAGCAGCGAAAGTGTGCGGATGGCTTACGCCGGATGTACGACGAGGTTAATAATAGACAGAACACTAGGTGACTAGATACCCGCGCATCGCTCAGTCAGACAAGGGTGCCCGTTATCATCGCTTCTTTTTTGTATATATATTGAACCTTTTTCTCTAAGCGTAATTAGGAACAACGCGATACGAGGATTTCACTTACATCAAGCCGAGGTAAGCCTTGTTACTTACGCTGATGACATTGCAGTTTTCTGTGTTGATCATGAAAGTATAATGCATACTGTCAATGCTGTAAAAAGTTTTTTTTTTCAAGCAAGTGGTAGTGCAGTAAACTGGGACAAGTGCCTTGGGTTTTGGCATGGGGTATGAGACGTCGCACCAAGGATGTTTTTGAATATTAAATGGCAAGAAACACCGACAAAATATATAGGAGTGCTCCTACAGTACTACTCTGACAACGGGTCTTATTGGAAGAAACAAACAAAGGTGTTACGTGAAAATGCACAAAAGGGGGAAGGCTTGGATAAGTCGATTTTTGCACGGGCCACGACGTGCAACTTATTTCTCGTAAGTAAGCTATGGTATGTAACGCAAGTTTTGCATTGCAGCAGGTTAAATTTACAAAAAGTGCATATAGTGTTCGCGGTTTTTATGGAAAGAAACGAGCCGAAGGAATTTGTTTAAAAGAGGGAGTGATGGTGGGCTTGGTTTAGAGCATCTGTATGTGAGACAACTCGTCAGTCGATTTGTTTTTCTCAGAGATGTAGATCATACCTTTCTCGCAACTATGATTTAACTGAGGCTGGGTAAAGTGCTACCGGAGTTTGTCGTGTCTTCGGTGTGTCAGCAAGGACCAGTACGGGGATATGTAAAAGAATTGGTGTCATGTTTCCGCTTCTTGTCGGTGCGTTTTTTTTGCAATATTTGACTGAGGTGTCACGTAAAAAACTGTACAAAGATCTTGTTGATGGGTTATTTCATGTGTCATTGTACCGTGAATTATACATTGCAGGCAAAGGAAAATGTTTTGAAACGCGTTAAAATATTCTCGTTGCGCTAGGGGTTAAAACCTTCGTTTTTTTTAGCTGCTCACAGAAACCTTACCCGTTAAAACATGGTTAGAAGAAAAGGGTTTATTTGTTCCGTGGATCATTGTTTGCTATGCAAAAAAAAAAAAAAAAAAAACCCAGAGACAATTGAGCATGTGTTTTTAGATTGCTGGGGTTGAGTATTTTTCTGAGAAATCTTACAGAGAACCTTGAAAAAAGAGTTGCCATTAAGTCCGCATGAAATCCGTTATCGCACAGTCGAAAACGACGATGGTGTGCCTTTTGATTTGGTTATGCTCCTGGGCCTGCACAGTATATGGCGAACTCGGACTGCTGTGCATAATGCGGATATCGACGCTAGACCAGTTCGCAAATATTTTTGCGAATCTGTGTCCTATTTTGTCGAAGTGCAGAAGGTGCCAACGTATGTACCAGAGTGGGTTCCAAGATTAGAAATGTTGTTGCACATGCCGAAATACTAATGGCTTGTAGTCAGCAAACAGCTGACGGTTCTCGTACTATGATCTTGTTATATATCCTGTCCTTCTGAGCTCGTAAACTCTGTGTCAAGCGAGGCAATAAAGAAAAAAAAAAGCCACCGTGGCATCGGGGAAGCGTGGTCGGCTCGCACTCTGGGGACCCGGGTTCTATTCGCGCCCAGACTGAAATTTACTGTAACTCATTTTGAAAGGCATTAACTTACTTTGTTTACAGGAACTCCTTGAGCAATTTGACGTCGATCGGAACATTTTCGGCGGGCTTTTACTTTTTCTGCCGTCGGCTATATTTAGTAGCATATATCGCGGACGGATTTTTGGGTAATGGGGCATATAATGCTGTCGAACTAAAAGAGGACTGGCCTTCGTCTAGGGAGCATACGTTTTTCAGTCTTTGCAGGTGCTGCTGGAACACCGCCCCCATCGCCCGTCGGCCCATAAAGCGGTGAAGGCACTTTTGTGCTTCTTAAGGACGACGGGCTTGTGCGACCAACTGTGACTATTAATGCACTTTCTGTAAGGCCACACACGTCAGCGAACTCACTGCAATTTCCTTCTTTCCTTTCCTCCTCTCTCTCCCTGTTATCTTTGTTTTCCCCCTTTCCCTTTCCCCCGGTGTAGGGTAGCCAACCGGACATGATTCTGGTTAACCTCCCTGCCTTCTTCTTATCTCTTTTCCTCCTCCTCCTCTGGTGGAAACGATGGCTCCAGCTACATAATTTGTTCGATAACTGCTGATCACTTCAAGTCTCTATCACCCGCGAACCTGCATCTCGTGCGGATTCCTAAAGTTTCTGGCAATAAATATGCAAGGTCATATTGTACGGAGGAAACTTCGACTGCCATGCAGAGGATGGGCTAAGAGCTTTTGCTTCCAAGCGTCTTGTTTTCTATTACGTTTATTCTTCACTTCTTAATCTTAACTGCTCTTTAAATGCGCTTTTTTACTTGATTCAGTCTTTTACTCCTTAGGCGAAGAATTTCGCTGACTTCTGGGCTTCTCTTTAAGGTTTATTATTGTGATAGTATTATTATGGACATTCCAAGCAAATATTTTGCAGTCGTCATCACCGGCGGCGTTGCCGTGAAGTTCCGCATATATTTAGGTATATGTATGCTATATGCTACGCCATGCTATGTGGCATACGCTATGTGCGGGTTATACCGCCACACCTTTCTATCACTAAAGTTGCTCATACCAGGTCTTACATTCTTGACAAAATTATTCCTCAGAATATTCCTGAAAATGGCAGTCCACCAACAAATGTCATGAAACAAAACAGCTATAGCGCAAGCCTTTCATCGTAAATATTCTCATAATTAAATACTAAATGTTCGAAACAATAACATAGTTCAAAACTGAATATGATGTAAATTTATTCGCGCGGACTTGTGTTCTCAGTGTCGTTTTCAAAGTGTCTGATCACTAGCATCATACTGTGTGACAATTCAGTCAAGTCTGTTGGCGCAGTGTACTGCGCCGCGTTCCACCTACTCACTGCTGTTGCCATAAAGGCCTCAACGCGGCGACGTCTGAAGCAGTGACGAAGGGCAGGAACAATAGAAAATGAGATGTGTCGCTGCAAGATAGACAGCCAGGTTCCGCTGTGTGTAAGTACAGTTAACTTCAGGTTCTTGAAGAAGAAGTTCTTTATTGCTCGAAACAACATGTACTGTTGGAGGAAAATAGAATAAATTGCCAGTTACTAAGGGCGATCATCATCATCATCATGCTGTTTAGGTGCAACTGCTGGACTTCACCCAATGGTCTCCCGTTACTTTGAGATCATTGGGCGAAATCGTTGTATATGGTTGTAGCACTACCGATCACCATTGTTTCTTGGTCATCAATACTGCGATGCGATTAATTCACGGTACGCGTGGACTGCTGTTTACCGAAAAGTAAAGTGTAAGGCGGACCCTGAGTGAAGGCTGTCGTACGTGTGGTGGTTCGTTGTAGTTAGGATGGAGCAGCATATCTATTGTGAACCAACTTTCATCATAAACTCCATCAGAAGGAGAAATCAGGCAGCATGCGTATCGAGGACACCTTGTCAGCATCGCATCAGAGAACAAAGAGAAGGGAGCTCACGGCAGCTAATGCAGAGAGTGCACATGCACACTGCAAGGCACACCGTAACACATTGCAATACCTATTCCTACTACATCCTTTTGCGGGTCACGCAAATATACTTTAATTATTCTCGAAACTGCAAATATCACATTAAAATTATAAAGAAGGCGCAACAAAAATAAAGAGTTGTTTGAGGAACTAGGTAACCAACTATGAAGCGAAATAAGCGAGAGAATACGTAAGTTTGCAATAGCTTAAGTCAGACGGCCGAATATTGTAATAGGTCGTTTTCACTGCTAGCCAGTTTTCCAGCTTATGCTGGAAGAAAGTGTCATAAAGCTAGAAAAGTGAATGAGCTTCGATTTTGCGGAAGTGCGCATGTCTATGGCACGTCTACTAACGCACACGTGCTGGTGACAGCTCTCTTAGCACTTTATTGTTGTTTGAACTGGCAAAAAGGTAAGGTCAATCTTTTCATACAGCATCGAATATGCGTCGTCAGAGCACTAAACTTAGAAATTACTTTAGCCGTTGGTAGCTGCCCTATTTTCTACCCCAGATTGCCCAAGAGGCCGTCGCTCATACTGACGCAGCCACTCTTTTTTGCCGCTTATTTCTGTACATTGCACAGTGACCTCATTAATCCGATACCGCCTTGATCGCAAATGGCATTCAGGTCCTCTTCAGCCGGACAGCTAGAACTAGAAAACGCAAAGGACCAAAAAAAGGAAGAAAAATTGTCTGGGCAGCAAACACTGTCAACAGCGTGGCAGCGGAAACTAGGGAAGTGAATCGATGCAGTGCGGCTACTGAGACGTTTGTCGGGTCGATATTGCGGCGGTGAAGGACTCTCAATGTAGACGACCGTGATTGGGTCCGCAGCGTGGCCGAAAGGCCCTTCTTCACAGCCGTCAGCGACGGGGCTGCCCTCTGTCAAGAAGAGGAAGGCTGAGACTGTGACGCTGGCATGTCGATCACCAACTGCCTTGAGAACACTGAGTCAGCGTTCTGCACACTTGAAGTGCCGGGATAGACTCTTCAGAATATGTGTGGCTTCGTGTAAGAAACGATAGGGCGCAGCGCTTCCTGCAAAAAAAAAAAAAAAAAATGTTACCTGGTCATAATGAGATTGTACGTATACAGACACTATAGCACATTACGGTTTTTTGACATATGGTGTATCTTTATCGCACCTGTGTGTCTCTTTATGACGTGTCATTTTTTCACCTTCGCGAGGCTGTATCATAGCTTCCCATGTTACTCAAGCGAAAAGTAGTGGCCGGCGCCATCTGTTGGTGCCGACATCTTATTTATTCATGCCAATAAGAGAAAGCGAAAAGAGCAATTTCAATGACACATTCGAATGCTCAAAGGTTCAATGCTACAATGTGTCTTATTTGTTTTTTGTGTAGAAAGTCCCCTTCTATTTCCGACGAGCCTTACTTGTCTCAGTCTATTGTTCAAGAAAATGAACCACAGTATCTCTTTGAACAATTTCTTGCTCTTTAATCATCCGCCACAGTGGCTTAGTGGCTATGGTGTTGCGCTGCTAAGCACGAGTTGGCGGGATCGAATCCCGGCCGCGTCGGCGGCATTTTGGATTCGGACGAAATGGAAAGACGTCGCTGTCCAGCGCATTAGGGTCACGTGAAAGATCCTCTTGCCGTCATTAATAATACGGAGTCCTCGACTACAGCGTGCCTCATACTAAAATTGTCGGTTTGGCACGTAAAACCCCAGAGTTTAATTATTACCGTATAACCATTTACGCATACTTGTCACTCAGCTCTGTAGCACACGACACAGTCAACGAGAGTTCTACGTGTGGTTAATTCTTCCCAAGGCGGAGCAGATGCCGTCGTTTCAAGAAACTAGCGCTACATACCTGCGAAAGAAAGCATGTTACAATTTTTATTTCTAGACATGTAAATTTGTTGTATTGGCGCGAAAATAGTACTTCAACAAAAAGCGGCCCCGCTCCACCTTTCCTGATTTTATTGATTAGGCACGGGGCGTGTTTACATAACAATTGCTGCTACAACTGCGCATGCGTTGTTGAACACGCGGCAAAGTGTAGGCGTTACTGTCGCAAAGGGTACGCGATTGCGATGAGAATGAGGTACGCTGGTGCTAACCAGAAACGTTGGTCGAAGCGCGAGAAGGTTGTCCCAACATAAGCGCTGTGCGCTGCTAATGCATGTCTTACGAAAAACGTTAGTAGTCCGTGACTTAGAAAGTTGCACTTTCGATCGTAATTCGAAGCAGTGATGCAATAGCTCATGCAACATTATGCACAGTAAATATTGCGCTGTTTCGTTTGGTGAGTTGGAGCAAACATACGCAGCTGCGCACGAGCAACCTCCTTTTGAGGAGAAGAATGTATTAGCCAAATTCTAGTCGGAGTCGTCTTCGTTTGTGTATGTGGCACTTCCTGGTTGTGCAAAAGCACAGTGTCACGCCTCCATCTCGCTCTTCTTTTCTATGCCTTGCCTTTTAGTTGTTACGGCCAACTTCGTTTATAATCTTTCACATCGGCATTGGTTTCTGGATAAGCTGCAAAGCGCGGCGTCAGCCAATCATTTGAACGAGCGCTTGCGAAGCCAGAAGCAGTGTTGTCCAGGCATAGCACTGTTAGTTGCAAGATTGGTGGACTAGTTCAGCTGACAACGCTCGTCTGGCAACCTTTGCGTCCGTAGTCGCAGCGGTGGCCTGCGACATTTTCATCGTTACCTTAAAGAAAAAAAAAAAAATGAGGCAACGCATTCTGGGATTCCAGCGACGGCAAACGGCAGCCCCGGCGGATGTCAAAATGGCTGGGGCAATGAGCCCATAATAACAATCGGTGTAAAACCTAAAGGTTCTGCACAAACAAACGTCTGCTGGGCACCTAAAGGGACCATTGTAGTTGTGTAAGGTATCATGTGTTCTCCAGGGGCAAAGATGAAAGCCCAGGGTTGACATTTGGCACGTCACAGTAGTTCGGCGAGGCAACTGTCAATTTCAGGCATTCTCTAAACACGACAGCGCTCCTGCACAAATACAGGTTGATTATAGATACGCGCAATGAAGACGCATGTTTGTCATTCCGTTTTCGTACCTCCAACAAGGCACAAATGCTCCAACGCACGCTTCACTCAATTTTCATAAATAGGAAAAAACGTATAAATAGGAAAAACTCTGCAGCACAAAGGGGAAAACATTCAGCGACAGTATAATATATGAAACACTTAAAAACCTCAGAAAGGCAAGCGAAGCGAAACATGCAATAGCATTCCAGTGGATACCAGGGCATTGCAACATTCCTGGCAACACAGCAGCCGATGAAGCAGCACGACAAGCGCACCTGAAAGATGATACGGCTCCGCTCCCAATATCAAAGAATGAATTACGCTGCATTATAAGGACAACGTCTTTCAACATGTCTAGAAACACTTGGTTTGACCAGAATTCTAAGAGCTCTGACTTATATCATATTGATCCATTTATTGAATTCAAATTTTCATTGTCATTAGATAGAACTATGGAAACGCTTATTCATCGATTAAGGCTAGGCACTGCCTACACAAAACATTTCTTACACAGAATTGGCCGAGCGGAAACCCCCGAATGTGATTGTGGATTTGTAGATGAAGATATATATCACCTCCTTCTAGATTGCCCACATCACGATACACCAAGATGCCGACTTAAATCAGCGCTAAGTAAATTAGACCGCAGACCTTTCAGTTTAAGGAAACTTTTGGGCCCTTGGCCAACAACGGCCTTGCAGAAGAGCGCTTTAAAAGCACTACAGATTTTTTTTGAAGACAGCGGCATCGCTGGACGTTATTAGTGCTTTCATTGTTCTGTTCATTTCAATGTGACTCTATATATCCATCTGTTTGGAAATTATGTTATGTTGACTGCTTTGTTGTGACTGTATGTGCTAATATATTTACACGATGTATATACCACTCGCTGACTAGACAATGTGTTATTAGGCGACAGTATGGTTTGTACTTTTGAGACTTTCGACTACATAAGTGTGGAGACATTTGCCATGTGTATTGTATGTACCCGCTGACCCGCTGACTAGAAAATGTGTTATTAGGAGACAGTATCGTTTCTACTTTTGAGACTTTCGACTACATAGGTGTGGAGACATTTGCCATAGTCCTCCTGTGGAAACGTTGCTTTATAAGTCCTGGTGCTTGTGTGAAATGATTATTTGATATGTAACCGTGAACCCTGAATGATGTGTGACGGAACCACCCAAGAGATAAGGAGTAGCCGGCGCCTTAAATTGCGCGCCAACATTTCCTTATATCATATCAATAAAAAAAAAAACGTATTGTCACGTAGTAGTGACGGTAAAGAGCACGGTAGCAATACTGTGAATGACGAAACTAACTTTTATTGGGCGAACCTGCGCCCACAAAAACAGGCTACACTCAAGTATATATATAAAAAAAAATCCCCGCTACACCTTTCTGTAAAAAAAATTATGGGCTTCTTTTTCTTTTCATTTCTTGGTATGCTTCATTTGCTTGCCAAACTAATTATTTGAGCCTTTACATGTCGGTTGATCAGCCATAGGACACAATTGTCCATTCAGGGCTCTTGGCATCTATTTTACGTTCGTTGTACCCTCGTTCTCACTTATCACTTTGAACCAAATAGCCCATTAACTCCTGCTACAACAAACTTCTGCTTGAAATTAGTGATATTTCTGATGCTAATGTTTGTGTAGAGGAAGTTCTCATGGCGATTCTTGCTACTGGTAGGTTTTTTGACGTTCTGTATGCTGCCTGTATCTTTTATATTACAATTTATTTTGTTTTGCACAGCACATTTTGTAACTTAGAAGCTGTTTTGCTGAATTTGCCGTTGGCAGCTGCTTGTGCCTCCATTAACTAGGTTATACAGGCGTACACCACGTGAAATATATATATTAGAACTGGTATACCCAAGAAAGTGGATGGGGAAACACCGCCGCGGTAGCTGAATTGGTAGAGCCTCGCACGCGTAGTGACGACAAGGGATCGTTCCCCACCTGCGGCAACTTGTTTTTTTCTTTAATTTATTTAATATATTTATTTCAAATAGTAAATAATTTCTCCTATGTTGTCCTGGGTGTCATTGTTTGGTGGCTTCTCATGATATGATTAATAAAAATTGGACCCCTCGGTTAACCCCCTTTGTTCTCGTTTAGCTTATTCAGGACGGTGTCGGCTAGGCTTGTCGCGTTTTGGTTGTCGTTTATTAACTGTGACAGAACGTGGTAGCTTGGTTACTAGAAATTCCTCTGTCGTTTATTCCGCATTAGAATGCGCCGAGGGCGCTGCGGTGGAAAGGGAGTGGGTATTATTGCAAAAGGGGAAGGGTGAGGCTGCCTCTGTTTTATTAACGAACGTCCTGGAGGCAGCTAAGTGGGGGCCGCATGACTCTTGTGGCTGTCGCGGAGCCGATCGCCGACCGGTGGTGCCGCCGGGTCCTGGAGGAACAGCAGTGCTCGCCAGAGCTCGATGGCATGGTGCGGAAAGGCGTGGGATCCGGGCAGGCCCAAGTCCGGAGTGAAGAAGGCCAGGGTCTTCGCTTTATGGAGGCAAGGGCGCGAAGCCTAGGTGGGACCTATAGGGGGCACTCCCAATACAGGTGGTTGCGATCAGCACGACATTTGCACGTCGAACAGAACCCATTTATGGGAGATGGTGTGCCACCCCTGGGGAAACGGTTCAGCAAGTGAGGTGTAAGGAGGATGCCTGTCTGAATTCTCTGAGGCACTAATATGTATTTTTTTTTAACATATAGAGGAGAAAAAAAGGAAACAAGGAACGAGAGCAACTATAAAAAAATCAATATAAACGTTCTGAAGTTGATTAATGTAAAAGAAACACGGCACAATAATAACGTTCCACAAAGTTAAAATTTGCGCATGTCACGCACAATGTAGAGTCAGCGCATAACCAAGGACAAGCGTTAGCTGTCTCTACTTATACTGAATTACGAGGGTAAATAAAATAAGTAAAGCCAATTTTCACGTAACATCTTTATTTCTCCCTATAACTTCTGCCTCCTGCACGGCAATGTGATTTTGCTATCGTGATGTCAACTTCTAAATCCCGTCCAAGAAGGAGGGGTTGGGTTTCTCAGGGAGGCACGCTTGCACCGCTTGCTGGACCTTATCACACATGAACCGATATATCATGTGTTCCAAGAGGCGAAGATGTGGCAAGTCAAAGCCATGCGGTGCGCTCAGTTTCCCTTGCTGTTTGATGCCTGGCATTATCGTGGAGTACGAGTAGCCCCTTAGTCGGCAGGGCTCGTCGATTCTCTTTCGCAGACTTGATACAGAAGGTGATTGGACGGTACCAAAACTGCATTGACGTGCAGAGGGCATGAGAGGAAATGTTAGTTATTTTGCCTCTGTGGAAGTAAAGATGGCATGTGAAAATTTCCTTTACTTCTTCATTTACCCTTATAGTTGACTAAACAGCAAAGCGCATAAGATTTCAGTAAATGGAGAAAGTTATCAGCGCGTCTAATTGGGATGAAACAAAATCATCACACTATAACGCGCAAAATACACTTTGTGCATGGTCGTGTATGCAAAGAGATCGAGACGACGAAGGTGCCTGCCGAGTTCTACTGAGCGCGTATGACTAAGCGAAGCAAGTGGCTGTACAACTAACCCGACCAAGCAGAAGAAAAAAAAATGAAGACGAGTGAAGCGGATGAGTAGATAGCAGCGGGACCCACCCGGGCTATCGCTTTAAGTGTGGTACAGTCAACAGAGGGTCATGAAAAGCTAAGTCTCTGAATGTAATCAGAAAAATAATAACGGCAGTAGCTTACATTTACCCCACCACTTCTAAAGAACAAATGCGCAGTCACGAAACAGTTTTCTTCAGAATATCGCATCTCGTCGTGCGCTACATTCATCGCACATGTATTCCACGCGGCACCCTAAAGGCAAAGACACTGCGCCAACGAGCTTAGGCTCGCACGTCCGAGCGAAGACAGCCGAGGGGCCAATCTAAAAGGAGGGAAAACATTGGGTATTGAAGGAGCTGGCTGTGGGAAGTAATACGTCGTCCAGTACTTATGAGCAAGTGGAAAAAAAAGGGGGGGGGAAAGGGGAAAAAGAAGATGGAGAATCTGGGGAACAGCCGATAACGAACGCAGAAAGACGCAAGTCTTCGGGCCGGGTGAAAGTTCGGACATCTGGAGAAGATCAAGAAGGCGCCTCGATTGAAAAAGACGAGGCGCGACACGTGGAAGGAAACGATCTCTTTTGCGGCGCGGAGGTTCTCCGGGAATCTAGGAATCTCGGTGGGCGGAAACATGAAAATAAAGAAACCTAAACTAAATCTAATATCGGAAACAGGCGGGTATTGAGGCCACGCGGTCATCGGGAACAGAAAGGTGCACGCGTGCAGAGGAGATACGCTGCCGGGGAGAAATCGATGCCGCCAGATAAAGGCGGCAGGGCAAGCGTGATCTGGCACAGCCCGGCGGCGGCAATACACAAGGTCTGCGAACCTCTTGGCTTTGTACCTGGTAGTGAGCAGCGCTTCTCGTTTTGCAGATAAAAGCGGAAAGCGACCTCGCCGTCGTCGTTCGAAAGGGTTCGTGCACTGACGCCCACCGCACCGAAGCACTGCAGAAGGGCTGGGATAACAGTTGGGCTGGTCGTAAAAGAACACCGCCGTGCGTCCTCGCCGCGAGGTGTCGCAAGCCGAAGGCCGCACTGTGGTCCGGTCTACATGATTGTCGAGTCTCACAACAATAGTAATCAGGCGAGGCATACAAAAGAGGGTACAATGCATGCAACTAGTAGCGCAAGAGGTGGCACGTTCGACTTTAATGTAGAAATATTTGTCGAGAGTGTTCGCCTGCACAAAAATCTGGGAGCTATGGGCGACTTTCGCAAGCTGTATATCGCGTTGAACAACTCTCCTACCGAAAAGGCAATTATAACACACGCTGGATTGAACTTTTGCCATCTTTATGTGGTGATTTATATCGCACGCTTTTGGTAATTTATATTTTCTACTTCACCGAAAAAAAAAAAGAAACTTACGCGTTTTTTAACGTTGTTCCGGGAAGCGGTGAACCATGGTTAATATCTATAACATCGACGTTAGTTACCCGGTTTTTGAAAAGTTACAGTTGGTCCGAACACAACTGTTTATGGTACTATATGCTGATGCTTCCGAGACATGAAAATAACGAAGCCAAAACGAGTAACAGGTACGACGATAACTAGCTCAGTCATCGTCGAATGTGTTATACCCTTGTCACACGAGGCATTTTCGATGGCGATCGAGCCCGATTGGTATCAAATTTCTCTTGTGATCAGCGTCCTTCCGCGGCTTGCGCAAGGAAGCCAATCTTTATCGAGAACTTCGTAGGCCTTTATCGAGGCCTGGCGTAGTTGAGGCGCTGACAAGGTCATGCCAGAGAACAACAATACATATGGAAGCTAAAGCTTTGCATTCGCTTCCATAGCTGAAGCCCCAGCCGATGCCACAGCCGGTACCACAGCCACTTCAAAGCATACATCGCATTGCGTTAGAGTCTACAGCTCCGACTACCGACAAGTCGCACGAAGAAGACCGGCAAGTGATTGTCATGCTTCGGTTTCTCATGAATACCCTTCGCATACTCTGAGTAATCTGTATACTTCTTCAGCGCGTAATGGATGCTCGTAATCCAGTTCTTGCAAGTCTCGCGTAAACTCCATGGCTCACCTGCAACCTTGTATGCACCGCAAAAGAAAAGAAAAAAAAGAAAAAGAAAGGCCGCGAATTACTGCTGAAGACATACTGCGACTTACTGCAACATACAGTTAATGACCACTGGCCCCTGTGTCATCCGGAGATGAATTCAACGCCCATCGCCAGCTATGGGACTTGACTTTGGTGTTACGGTCCACGCTGTGCAGCGTGCACACACAGTGCTCACTCTCTCTCGTTCCTTTTTCTAAATCCCCTTTCCCTTATCCCCAGTGTATAAGATAGAAAACCAGATGCTCCGTCTGGTTGGCATCCCTGCCTTTCTTCTTCCGGCTTTCTATCTCTCTTAGTCATCGTTCGTTTCTCTCAGCTCGCTTATTTTTTTGCGATGGAACAACTAGACCGAAGCACAGCCTTATTGATCCGGAACACGTGCAGAAACGATGCCACTCTCGGATGCTACCAACCTATCCCTCTTGCGGCAAACTTTCCCGCACTCACCACTTTATAAGGTGAAAACATCTAGGCTATTCAAGTTTCAGAATTTGTGCCTTGGCAACATGGTGTGTAGGTTCGCTATACAGTATTCTGCTTGGCGCAACTTAAGCAAACACGAAAGAGAGAAAGAAAGAAAGAAAGAAAGAAAGAAAGAAAGAAAGAAAGAAAGAAAGAAAGAAAGAAAGAATGAAAAAAGAACCAAAGGAAGAAAGAAATCATCCGTAATATTTCCGTGTTGCATGCTTCCGGACAGAATACCATATATCAAAAAGCTTGGTAATGTTTAGCCCGTAGGGCTACCATCCTATGCTTTCTCATAGAGGTACATTGATTTGATTATCATTTGAGAAAACAAACAAACAAACAAACAAACAAACAAACAAACAAACAAGTAAACAAGCAAACAAACAAACAAACAAACAAACAAACAAACAAACAAACAAACAAACAAACAAACAAACATTGGTATTAATAGCCAAGGCTTAAGTTCTCTTCACCGCTTGATGCCCTGTAGTGTTGGTGTAGTGTTGTAGTGTATGTCGTGTGTTCCACGAATGACTTGTGTTGGATTCTATTTGCATTGGGATCCTTTGACTTTCCTTGTATTAAAATAAAGTTCATTCGTATTTTTGTGGCAGTCAGAATTACTGTCAGTGCTGTGTGTATTTCCCTTCTGCAATCGCTTACAATGTATCAAGTAAACAGTGCGTTATTAAACCGCAATGGAACCGAGAAGCTCTTACACTGGCCGCATACATCATATCTTTCTATATAAGTATATCTACATAGATCTATGTACACCTACGTTGAATACATGTAGGCTGACAAGCAAATTAATTATTACGATTAACAATATTCAAGGAAAATGGCTGTCATAAGCCTTATTGACAGCGTTATCATATTTTCTCAATGCGTGGTGATATTTTAGCGTATTGAATTTTGCACGACTACACTTTCCTTGTAAACAATCTACCTGTAGCCATGTGCCACCGCAATTGCTTGCCTGCTCTTGGGATTAAAGCAGTAAATAAAATGTACAAATAGTATAAATAGCTGTGCATGAAAATGAAAGAAAGCGGATAATGTAGTAAATGATAAATTCTCGTCCCTGTGCCCAATCGCTTTCCCAAATGTCTAGGGTAAGCAAAGGTACTGAGAAATCATCGACTTTGCTTTCGTTATTAGGTTAGCCGATAATTGCATCGCAGTCTGAGAGGAGCTCGAAGAAGAGACAGAACGCAAGGGAAGGGGGAACCAGAACGAGCTGACTCCAATGGTTAAGTAAACGAAAAATAAATGACATATGGGTTAGATCGAAACTTCCGGCAACACGGAAATGAATCGTTTTACCGTCTCCTTTCGTTTTCGCGCTGGGAGATTATTTCGGGACGATGTAAAAGCACACGCCGTCAGGAGAACGAAATGTGCGCAGAACGTGTAAAACTGAGGCTCGCATGGGCGAATCAAGGAAAGCTTTGTCCTGTACACAATGCAAAACAAGCGTAGGAGACAGCACAGGAGAGCGTTATTTTGGGCCTGTACCATTCAAGACGTTGATTCTGCTGGTAATATATCTATCACATTACGTGAAAAAAGAAATCCCAATGTATGAATAAAGCAGCAGACGGTAACCGCTTTCGCTGGCGTTCTTTGTTCACTCTGAAACGTTGTTTGACAGCAGTAGCTGTAAATACTGCATCGGATGTGAGCTGCTTGTCTTGAGCTAGTTTTTGTTTTCTCGATGCCAACTAAGAGCCGAAGACGATTTCGGAATGGGAAAGAAAGAGGGGACGTGCGCCAATACACCGTTCACAACATGTTGTTCGTGTTCAGGTCGATGCGCCGTTACATCTCAGATGGCGACAGTTTGTTGATCCCGATTTGTCGCACAATCACAACATACGTGAGCTACACAGTGGCCTCGACACGAATGATAATCAACCGGTGGAGAAATAAGTTGGTATATATATTCTCAGAATGACGAAGGCGTTGTCTTAGGTGGGGACGTTTTTCACATCCACAACAAATATGTCGTAATAGTGGACAAGTTCTATGGAATAATTTGCCTCGCTTGCAAATTCTGTGGCTATAGGTGCACATGACTGATGAAATCGCCTATCAGTTTATAATTCAAAATTCAACGCATACTTTTTAATAAGTAATTTCAAGGCCTACAGATCGCATAACAATGAATAAATGAAATTTTCCATGAAATATGGAATTTCAAGCGTGGTGCTGTTTTTAAGACTAACTTAAAAGCTGGGACTGCAGCAGAAAGGTAGAGAGAAAGCAAGGAGAGGAAAGGCAGGGAGTTCGACCAGACGAGCGTCCGGTTTGCTACCCTACACTGCAGGGTAAGGGAAAGGGGGAATGGAAAGCGGAGAAGAGTGAGCACTGAGTGCCCGTGGAATGATGCACAGGGACACTATTAACGGCCTCTGAAATCGGTGGACTTCAAGTGGTGTACGATAGTGCACGAACCGCTTTTTGTGCCAGTGACTGATGTGGCCACGGTTCGAGTATCTTTGACTCAAAGAAAGGTCTCGAGTCCAGTCGGTTTAAGTTGTCCGGAGAGAGAGGCAGAAAAAAATCTGAAAACATTGTGAGCTAAATGCGTAGGCAGCATTATTACCACCCATGCTTTTCTCAGGTTTTGACTGACATTCCAAAAAAGGTTTTACGCTGTAAATGCAATATTTTCTAGGTTTGAACAAAATGGAGGTTTGTAGTTGTGCATTAGGGGAAAAGTCATTTTTCCGGATGTGTTTTTCATGAGGCACTGAACGTGTTTTTGCGTAATCGCTGGCGAATATATATTGTTGTGAATACCTACACTCCCTAAGTGGTCCTAATATTTAAAAGGATTTTCCACATTGGTTGACATAGGTGAGATATTAGGAGTGATGACATTTATTTATTTATCTTACAATACTGCAGGCCCTCCTCGGGCCCATGCAGGAGTGGGTACAACATGGAATACAGCTTAAACCAAAAGAAAACGAAAAAAGAAATATGATACGATTGTATCCAAAACAAAGAACATAAGCACGCACAAAAATGGAAATGTTCAATAAACACACACACTCAGCTTAAAAGAGCGGTTCGTAGAAACACGAAAAGTAGCGTTTACGGTAAGTATGCATCGACAAGAGGCTGCATATGAAATACAGACCACACCAATAACGTCATTACCATTCGAATTCCAAATTCTGAACACTGGCAATGGATGCGTGGACAGATGTGCAGATTAAAGCACCAGTAGGTAGCATGTGCCAATGGGAAATAGCCTGTGGGAAAAAAGAGTACTTGTGAATAGTATTATGACTGGGATGGTGACGCATTGATTTATTATGATTCGTTCGTGCTGAATGTCTGAATGACGCTTGAATGTATGTTGCTTGTCGCATTCGATAGGAGTCGTGATAAAGTGAGTATAAAAATTTTAGTCTGGAAACCATTCTGCGTTGGGCTAGTGGTTGGATGTTAGCCTTGGTGCGCAGGCTCGCAATGCTCGTTTGACGTGAATGTTTTGAATATATCAATCTCAATGCAAAGTTTTGAGTCCGTCCTAGTTTGTCGATTAAATACGTCTGGTGCGGGGCCCAAATTAGGTCAGCCTAATCTAAAGCGGGTCTAATGAGAGTTCTGTACGCATTTGATTTAACACTAAGAAGTGTATTTCTAAGTTTTCTTCTCAAGAAGCGAGTTTACCTAGAGCCTTGTCATATATGTTATTTATGTGAGGTTCCCAGTTTAATTTCGTCGTAAGAGTGACTCCGAGATATGTGACCTCATTCCATTTTCTGAGCTGGATATTGTTTATTCTGTACGTAAACTGACGCAAATTTTTTTTTTTGTGTGTGTGCAAATGAGATACCGGAAGTTTTCTTGCATTTAATTTCATCTCCCATATGTCGTACCAGTTTCGTATTGAGCTAACGAATCGTTTAGTTTTACTTGATCCTTTCTGCTATTTATTATTGTGTACACTACGCAATCATCGGCAAATAAGCTCATTTGAATAGGCGGCAGAACACATGATTGAATATCAGTGATGCAGATCAGGAATAGGAGGGGCGCAAGAACTGAACCTTGTGGTGCACCCGACAAAACATTAAGGTAATCATATTATCGTTCAAGGCTACGCATTGCTTTCTATTTTCGGGCTAGTTGTTTATCCATGAAACTGTTTTCTCGTGTATAACAATGGCAGTTAGTTTTGTAATAAGGTCTAGATGAGGAAGAACATCGAATGCCTTTGAGAAATGTAGGAAAATAATGTCTATGTGGCTTCTCTTATTTATTGCGGCATCTATATCATGGGTTATCTCAGCTGAGTAACAGTAGATAAACCTAGTAGTAGTTTATTATTCTCTAAATGCAATATTATGGCCTTTTAACTGATATGTTCAAAAATGTACTGCACCAACATGGTAATCAGACAGGTGTATATTTATTTACTTCGAGTTTAGAGCCCGATTTGTGCAGAGGTATTGCCTTGGCCATTCGCCAGTCGTCAGGCATGACTGAAGTTTCCAGAGATCGTCTGTAAATTACGTATCAGTATTTTGGACATCCAAATTGCATGCTTTTGCAAAAATGCGTTTGTTATAAGGTCGGGGCCACAAGGTTTTCTTACATCCAGTTTCTGCAAGAGTCGAAAAATTCCTTCTTGGTCGATATCTATTTCAGGCATTGGACTGTCGAACTGATAACGTGGAGAAGGGCCGTTGAAGGTAGTTGTGGTAAATACAGATTGAAAAAATCCATTAAATTTGCTTGCTATGACGTCAGGCTGAACAACGGCTTCGATCGAAACAGTAATATGCGATACGGTGTTCCGTTCCCTCGATAGGTAGCGCCTGAATTTTTGTGGTTTACTCGTCTAGTAAAAAGGCAGAATAACAGTGGAAAAAAAAACGTTCCTTGGCTGTTTGGATGTTATCTTGTAGCGTGCGTACGAGATTTTGTAGGTCACATGTTGGTTTCGTATTGCGCTCCGTTTTTTAAATTCGAAAGCTTGCCCTTAGGCATAATACAAAGGATGTTAAAAGTACACAAACAGATTCGACTCGTGCAAAAAATCTAGGAGTGAACGATGATGTGGTCCATGAATCCAAAGCTCAAGGTCGGGTGGGCGGCGAGGCCAAAGGCCTGTTGTCCGGAGGTGGCGGAGACGGCTTAGATGAAGTCCTGGGCACGTCCATAGTAGGTGTGTCGCTGTCACATTTTGGATTTCTGTGTTACAAAATGGGCATGAAGAGCCGTAAGGACCATGGTACTGTTGGGGCCAGAGAGCGGTCACAGAGGGGGCGGCGCTCCTTTTTTATTTTCAGTTTTAAGTGCATTATCTCGTACGATACCCAAGGGTGCTCTCTGTTAACCAGTTTCTTCCTGGAGGGAATGTAGTTTCTTCACAAAAATATACAATTTGCTTAAAACGTAACTATAATTCGTTTACGTCATGAAGTAATTAAAGCTATAGAAAGGAGGTGTTTAATTATTCAGAAATAGCATTACAATCTGCTCTTTAATAATCCGTGATAAAAGCAACCGATGGCTTAACGTGTTCACCGTTTTCTAAAATTGGGTAGGAGAAAACAATCATTGTATGGTCCGAAATGCCATTTGCAATGTGTAATGTGTTATTTTGAAATAGACTGCTTACGAACATCAGACCAAGTACAGAACATGACGGACCAGCTATTCTAGTCGTTTCAGAGACTATCTGGTATAAAGAGAAAGTAAATGACATAAACAATAGTAATTCAGCGCTTTTCGCGTCAGAGATGTGCGAAAGGTTAGTGCGATTCATTCCTGGTAAACTGAGATCCCCTGTTATTATATTGGAACGTGAGTTAGTGTGCTGTGAAATGTAATCGTGCATAACTTCAAGGGTATTGAGGGAGCACATTCGGAGATCGGTACACACCACCCAAAAATATGCTTTTTCCACGAAATGTAAGTTTACATCATACGCTTTCATGGTCAGGTATACTGTCTTGAACGGTGAATTTTATGTTAGATTTAATTGCTACAGCCACACGTCCTCTCCCCCCGTCCCAGTGCCACGCTGTCACCGTCGACACCGTCGTGCTGGTCAGGTGGTCTTAGTGCACAGCACGTGCTATTGATTCTTGCGGCGCGTTTCGTCCAATGAAGCCATCAGTGCAGACAGCCGGAGGCCGCAGCAGATGGGCTTGACGCGCCGCATGCTCAGACCGTGCGTTCACGAATCCGGTCCTCCACAGTACAATCTGTACGATCAGAAAAAAAATTTGATCCGCATCCGTGCTCGTTCGGTGCTTCCAAGTCCACTATTAGTTCGCCATTTATTATTGACAACAATATAAAGAAGTTGTGCATAAAGCGGGACAGGTTTAATGCGTACCACCTTTGAAGCAGAGCGCTTCCCAAGCTTGCTACCCAGCATCTAATTTTATTAATTTCGTTGGAGGTCTCGTACGGCGTCTCCATTTTGCCGCAGGAAGTGGTTCAAAGCCAGTCTTAAATGCATAGGCCAATGAAGGCAGTGCCCGACATGGGGTTTCGTTCATTTAAGTTTCAAAGCCCTCACCGAGTTTCATTTCAAATAAACTTTCATGTATTATGAACGAGAAAGTACGGAGCGCGCTTGGCTGGGCTTTCCACGATGGTAGCGACGGAAAAGGAGCACCATTCAGTAGAGCAACAAATCCAGATGTTCGTGGAATGAAAGGCAAATGAGAGGGAATACTACGCTTAAAATTTCACAGAGAAACTGCACGAGTACATAAGTTTGCATTTTCATCCGGTTATTATTTACTTTGCCGCAGTTGTATATAAAGCGAGTGCTGTCTATGTGCTCGTCGTGGCGGCTGTGTCGCTGTAGAAAAATAAAGAAGGAGAAAGGAATAAGAAAATGTGCGAAACAAATTTTTTGTTTCTTGTCAGACAGAAAATGTAATTTCCTTAACGTGAGCCTGTCGTCGAACATCTTGATGCTCTCAGCTTTCTTAATGCAGAGCAAATTGTGAGTGGTTAACTGAACTGTCGATGAGAAAGATGCGCACGTGCTCTATCTCATATTTCTTAAGAAATCGTATAGTGCTTCTATAAAACGTATTTCCTAGTTGATGAAACAAAGCTCTTACCAATGATGCATTTGCGTGCGCTACTACAACTTTTACACTTTGAGCGATTTCTATATTAAATAGCGAACTTCCTCCGTTAACCCCACAAAGCCCAACGTCGCATCGTGTGGACTCCTGATTTAGTGCTACTGAATTGCAGAAGACTTTATTAGTTCAATGTATAAGTGTTGCTAAGAGTACACGAGTGTCTTGATTATGTCACGTGCCAGCTTCCGTACCTAAGTTCCAACGTCGGAGAAAGCAGCAGAGAAGCGTCGCTTGCAGACGATGGCCGTAGCAGTGAGTGAGTGCATGCGTCGCAGATGGCCGCTCGTTTTCTCATGCCATCGCCTCGGAACGCTTCATGTGCACTTATCCCGCTCTTGCAAAGAAAACTCGAAATAATTCTTGTGGCATAAAATGCTTCCTGAGACGGCGCTTAATTTACAAATTCTTGTGTATAACAAACATTCCCTAATGGGACCTGCTGAAGGGCCCTTTCAGAGAGCAGCAGCTTCCTCCGTAGGGAGGAAATATACGCAGGCGGTACGCAACTGTTCTTAGGTCGGAACACTTGCGGGCCCGCAAACACAATTGATAGAAAGCAGTCACTCGAGCAGAATGTGCTGTAACCTTCTTTTCAAGTTGGCCAACAACTTATGGCGCTGTCAAGATGTGCGCTCCTTGCGAGACAAGAGCAGGCTCTCTATATGAGCCCTTCATTATTTGCTTTCTGAAATGTTGTAGACTACTCGAAGGAAAAACTTTAATATGAAAGGCATCGCCCCAATCAATCGTTGCAGCTTCTTGTTGCCAGAAAGCATACCTTCCAGCTTGACATGCACCATATTTATGCAACGTTGACTGATTGCAACGATCAAAAGTGGGCAATCTATCGATGATTGGCTTTTTCAGAGGTACAACGTTGCCAAGCGAGTTTAGAAAGACGCCTTGCGGTATCGCAGGGGAACAACAGGTTACCAATGCCTAGATAAAACGAGTAGATCAAAAAAAAAGAAAGAAAAGAAAGAAAGAAAGAAAGAAAAAAGGAAAGAAAAAGAAAGAAAGAAAGAGAAAAGGAAAGGAAAAGGAAGAAAGAAATAGTGTGCTTCAGAGAGAGAGCGACGCCGAAGAATGAGAACAAAACATGTGAAGAAATGTGTAACTCCCTCTCTATTGGGCCTCGGTCCCGAACCATGGCCCACTGGTGCCGATGGACTTGATTTTTCTCCGACTCGACGGACAGTACACCGATAAGCACGGTAGGAAAAAACGATGAACAATTCAGAGGGACAAGCCGGAAAATAAAAGCGCGTGTTCAGATCACGAAACATTGCAGGAGAAAAGTGGGGGGGGGGGGGAAGCAAGAAACACAGAAAGAAAGACAGCGAGTGTGACCTGAATGGTCGAGTGCATTCAGCGGTGAGCGGTGTAACGCATTCGTTTCTGATTGCTTGTGGCAGATTGTATTGCCGGACGGGCTATGATTCATCGTCCTTTCAACGATGGCCACGTGCGCATCGTTGCATAATGGTGGGGCATACAATGACATTTCCCGCAGCCCTGCATTCGCATTCCCGGCCAGGAGACTGCGCCACCGTGACACCAAAGCAAGACGGGTTAGAAGGCGGTGGAGAGCAGCATCGGCCCAATGACATGCAGTCACCTATCGGGTGGGAAAGCCCTTTTCCCATCAACATGATTTGATAAAATAAGGAAGGGATGTGTAATAAATAGGTGAGCTCTGAAGGCTGGAGAACCCCTTAGAAACTGAGCTAAGAAAAAGAAATCAACAGGTAAGCAGCTTCCAAGCGGCTAAGCTTTCGCACTTTTTACTTGTGGCAGTGGCAAACTTTATTTCGACTTTTACTTGTGGCTTGTGGCAAACATTATTGCAACTATACGGCGGGGTCCAGAGGAGGAAGACCGTAGAAATTTGGGGTTGCGAGGGCAATGTCGAGTCGCCGTCATCACAAATTTGTAGTATGCGGGTCGCTTCCCGCGAGACGCAGCTTCGCGCGAAGCCGCGAATTGCCGTTTGCGAGTCACTCATCACGATCGCAGCGTTCGACACCGCGGCGAGTGCTATGGCTATCGCGGCTTCTTCGGCCTCCTCCGTGTGTCGCGTGGTCACCGTGGCGGTCGCGCGGCATTTGCGTGTGCGGTCTGTAACCGCGATTGCGTGTGCGCTTCTCCCTTCTCCATACCGCTGGCGTCTATACGTACACCGCGTCGTTGCTGTTACCAAAATTCTTCTGAAGGGTCGCTTGCTCGTTTATTGCTTCTCCCGACGTGGTGCGTCGGGTGCATGTTCTTGGGAAGCAGCGGGATGATCAGGCGGTCGCGGATCGAGGCCGGGACTGCCGTCTTTTCTCCATCCTGAGTGTGGTACGTGATGCCGGGCGACTTCCTTTCTTACGGGGCTATGAGCCATTGCTTAAGGGGGTATGAGCCATTCATTGTCTTAAGTGACGGACAAATTTCTCGTTTGGTAGGCATAGAAATGCTTACGCATTTAATAAGAGAGGTCATACGAGAATGTGGTGTGCGTACCTGTCGTCACTCTTGTTTTATCGAAACTATTCCAAAAACATTATATGGCAACTAGCCGCTAAGACCACTGTATAATTACGCCGCGTTTCATTCACTTTTCATAATTAGGTAGTTCACAGTGAAGTTGTAAAGTTGTGGAATTCCCGTCTGCTGTCAATACGTGGGCATCTAGGGGAGGCAAACGGAAAGCCCCATTTTGTCTGCTAGGATAAAGCTCTAGTCCTTCGAAGTTGCATTAAGCTAATTAACTGAGAAGTACACTCAATCACAAGTTACAAACAAACGTGTTTTATTTCGTGCATTCGTTTGGCTTTGATGTTCAACCACGGTCACACCACAGATTGGAGGCGAATTTGGAAGCACGTCGACAGCTTCGCTGCCATTACACCTTCATAGAGGGGATTTGCCCCCATATTGTTGCACTTTTTTCATTTATGTGGAAAATAAGGCAGTAACTAAGTGATGGAACTGCTTTGGCGCCGTGCATGCGATTTTAGGCAGGATCTTGAAATAACATTTTTAGAAACACAAATATTGGGGGCAAAATTTCCTCCCGAGAAATCTTGATTAGGATCTTAAAGGCTGACAAGAGAAAACAGAAGGTCACGAGATGCTGCCTCTCTGATTCGCTATGGGGCATGCGCGAAAAGGATTCTTTAA
The DNA here is from genome assembly GCF_023375885.2 of Dermacentor andersoni. Taxonomy (NCBI): domain Eukaryota; kingdom Metazoa; phylum Arthropoda; class Arachnida; order Ixodida; family Ixodidae; genus Dermacentor; species Dermacentor andersoni. The sequence continues at coordinate 24,318,169 of NC_092815.1, forward strand.
AGGTAACCTAGTTAGACTCAAGAAGTGAATGTTCACAGACTGACTTGTTTGAAAATACAGAGATTAGAAGAATTCAGCAACTGGTCGATGCCTGGAGTCGGCAGCTCTAGATAATGACATTTTCACATTGTGAAATAAATTATGAGATGGCTAATGATAAATTGAAGCAGTTGCAGCAATGGAACGATGATATACGAGAAGGCTAAAAAGCAAAGTTACGTGACTCAAACCAAAGGTCTTCCTGCAAATTATGCTCTGCGCAACACCAGAACAAATAAATAAAAAAGTAGCTCAATTATTTTTGAAGTTATAAGAGGTAACTATAAAAGCAACGTGACGCCAATAAGCAATACGACCGAGCTGACAGTTCCTCTTTAATATATACGCTAGTCGCTCTCCGTTTTATAACAAGGACCCTAATGCTACTCTTCTATATGAGGCGCGGTTTATTTTTCTTGCTTACCAAATACAGCGTGGGCAGCGTGAAGCATAGAAGGCCGAGATTAAAATGCGCCAGATGTGAAACAGAATTCAGAGAAGGTTGCTGACGTGTGCACCTTTCACATCGGCGAAAGAACGAGCCATTGCTTATTCTGAATAGGTTGTTTCGTAAAAGAGCGAAAGCGAATATTGCCACCTTGCTGTTTTCTGCAGCAGTGTCGAGAGATTGAGATTTCTTTCACACTCAAAGAGGTTTCAACTTATGAGGGCAGCAGAAATTCGAGAGGGACATAGCCATCTTTCTCGGCCGTTTATGTAAGCAGATCGTGGTTCTTTGAGATTGAATTATATTTTATACTTCGCTTTTGTCGCCGGGAAAAATGAAGGCTAAGAAGAGAAGGCGAAGCCGCGATACGTGATCCTTTCAAAGTTTTGTAACCGCGACTGAAGGGTAACACTGATTTCTGTGAGGCATGCTTCTGAACAAAGTAATTTCGGACCATAAACGCCTTCAGTAGACGAAATACACGGCAAATTAGAGACCGTCAGATGCAGTTCTGCCTGCCGAATCAGGTGCCAGTGACGTACTGTGGTTGATTGGGTTTATTAGCTATTGGGTCCGTCACACAGATTTTTCAAAAATGTTGTTTGATAGCTCGAGAAAGAAAAAGAAACTTAAACGCATTATTGCAATAAATAACTTTTCTCCAAACAATTAAAACTTGACCATGACACATCAAAATGCAAATCTATAGAATATTCAGCTGTTTGTTGACACAGCTGATACATTTGACATGACTACACAATCGCGTCGCCCTAATCGCAACAACCTCTTCTTTTTTCACCTTTGTCAACAAATTATGAACCGAGATTTACTCTCCAGCGATGTACACACTGGAAGAAATTCGAA